>NW_026940468.1:0-102500 GCF_032062105.1 Saccostrea cuccullata
TTTCAAATCATCCTGGTATTAATTATTGGAAAAGTTTCTAAGTCATTAATGGAATTGTTCCGTTCGATTTAGTTGTAGATTTTAATCAAGCGTCCAATCAAAACATTAATTGTGGTCAGTTAATATTGTTAAGCCATTTCCAATTCATTTAATTATTAAATACCAATAATGGATACTGACCACGTAAATGCTAAGATATTGATCTTTGATTCAATTGTGATATTTCATCAACACTGACCCATAATATTTCACATTAATATTTACAACAATATTGACTACCTTAAACACATAATTAGGTTATAGAAATAAAGTGCCTAAGAACCTAAATAGCTCTCAAGGACATATTAAGGATTATTATGCCTTATACACATATGTCCTTATTAATCAAATATACGAAACACAACAAATATTTAAAAGTTAATATAGTTTATTTATATGTACGGTATGTTCCAATTATGTTACATTCCTCCCTCACAAGAGATGAATTAGTTTAATTCATGTAATAGTTGTATTTTTTATATTTTTAGGATATGTATTTTAAATTGTACACATTATTCTACTTTCCTTCATTTTATTCATTCAGTCATTCACTCATTCATTCAGCGCTGCGCAATGCGATTACTAACACCCTATGTTGTCTTGTTAGTGTCTGTTATAAACCTAAACACTACTATTTAGTTAAGTGTTGCATTCCAGGTAGACTACCAGGTAATGTTGTGAATGGGATATTCCATTGTGTAGTGGGACATTGATTTCTATTGGTCAGTGTTGTTGATTGGTTCTAAGGTAGAATTGGCGGGAATTACTATAATGCTTTCCCTTATTCTGAAAACTAGTTTTTGAAGGGTGTACATGTATATAGTGCTAATACCTATTTCATAGTGTTGGAGACACCAACCTTATTCCTGTAAGTAATTTAATAAATAATCAAATTACTAAATAAGTATCTAAATAATTTCTTTATGAATGAGAAATCCAAATAATTCATTTTAATCTAAACTTGCCTGAATAAAGTGTGAGTGTGTGTAAGGAATGTATATAAAGATTTATAAAGAACTATAAAAAGCAAGTTAACCATTTTAATCTATTCTTGCATCCTAAATAAAGGATTTGAGAGTTTGTTGTAATTTTTAAGTATTGTTAATTAGGTCATATATTTGAAGTGAAGTCAGATTGGTTTAGCTAGGAGTTTTAGGAATTCACCTTATTCCATAAATGGGAATGTGTTTGTGTATTGATCAGATTGATCAATGTAAATATTGTTTATAAGTTATTTCTATGAATTAGAAGTAAAGTATAATGGTTTAAAGAGATAATTAAATGGAGTGAACTGTGACCTAATTATTTCAAACGGTATAAATGTAAATGAACTATAAATGATTGTGTCAAAGATGTGATTATCTGTTTGTATTGTATTTCTATTGTTTTGTGTGTGTGTGCTTATATGTTACTGTTATTGTAGGGTTGATCTGATCCTATCCTATTCCTATACACTAAAATAAATTTGGATCCACACCCCGAGCAATCGATCTTATTTTATATTAAACAAGAACCGGTTACATTCATAGTCGATTGAATTTGAACTTGTGGATTTTTCCATGGTTATTTATGCCTTTTTGGTTTTTAGTATCAGCACAATGTAATTCTCCCTCGTCTTTAAGATACATTATGTTAAACAAGAAGTAGTATAAGGATTGGTTAAATAGTTGCAACACATAGTTTACGAGACAATAAAGTCTTCTTCTAACTGGAATACGAACAACACAGTAATATATGTTTCATTAAACATTAGTCTTGAAATCAACAGACTGTCCAATATTCACGATCCTCGGCTCTTATTTGAAAGAGGGATCGAGCTCAATTACAATGCAGTGGGGTCGTCAGTTTTGGCCGTAAGAACATCCGTCCTCAGTTTCCGATAAAGTTTTGCGATTGTGTCGACAGTGTCAACTCCAGCGATAAAGCAGTATATAGTTGGTGACAGTGCAGATGCCTTATTGTGTCTGCTAGCGTTATCTTCGCTAGGGGATTTAATCGCCACCAATTTCAGTTGTTAAAGCATCTCTCCGCCTGCTTTCTTAACCTTTTGCGAAAATCTACTTGACCAACGCCTTTTACATTTATAATAGATAATAAATAGAATCCTCAAGATTACAGCGATGCTGATTATTAAAATAGAATAAACCAAATTTTGTCAACTCCCAGTTTGAGATCATGGATTGATAGCTATAGATGACAGAGTGCAATTATCACCACTCCAGGCGGTAGTACTGCCCTTCAAATTAGAAGTCACCAGTGTATCCGGATCCCCTATCTTTTAATTTAAATTTGAGTCCAATAGTTAAGTCCGAATTAATAGAGTTTTTTGTTCTCCAACGTCAGAATTTATAATTGATTTAAATATTTAGTTTTAGTAAACCTGTTCAAAAGTACAACACAAATCAGTAAATATCATTTGTCTCCAACGTTTTCTCCATCTGTAAGCATCTCCACAAGGGACTGCTATCACCTGTCGTGTTCCTCATTTCCACGAACTGTGATATTCATAGTCGATATACTTTTAAAACGTAAACACGGTACTCTCCTCTTTTACGTCAGGATTAGTACAATCACTTATGACGGCCCATTAACACTGGGTCAGACGTTATTTATCGTCCTTGGTATCAAACCAACGTCATATGCCTCAAATTTAGTCCACGATAAACCCCAATGTATGTTTGATTTAGTGTTGCACTTTTGTTAAAGTCTGTATAATAACTTCAAAACAAATCAAGTCAATAGTCAAATTCTAGATTTAAAAATGTGACAATAAATCTGACGTGAACTTCATTACCATTTTCTCTTGCCTGTTCATTACAAGGTATTGCTTAATATTTTCTCTTTTTTAAACAACATTGATTAGAAGCCAACTATCATCACTACATGTGTACAATTGAATTAAATGCATTATATGTGTTTACTCGGCTATGTTAAGGAACGATATGGATAATGTGACCTTTGCACCATTTAAATATGTATTACTTCTTTTGAAAAATTGTAACAAAGCAACTGAATACCTGTAGAAAATGTAATATAACTATCCATAATGGATAGGACTTGGCCGTAGTTATTACCAGTTATATCACATGTATCAGCTGGTTCTCATGTGACTTGTATAAAAAGAAAATTGTTAAGCTGAATCTAGGAAATGGGGATAGTGCAAGGGCATACGCTTGTTTTTCAAGAAAAAAAAAAATGATACACATTAAAAGAAGTTTATTTCCTCTACCCAAAAAGTGCTGGAAGCTAGTCAGTGCTGTTTGCGGAGTACTTCGAATTTTGCCAAAAATGCTTATAATAGCTATAAATTTCCACCTCGCTTAAATTCTGTTGTAGATAAAAATAATGTTATGCAGACGAGGTTCAGCTCCCAGCACTTTTCAAAATATACACTATATAAGCAATAAATATTCCAAATTTCAGATCAAACAAAATATTCTATGCCCTTGCACTTTTGATGTAAATCACAAATATGCTCATCGATTTCGCGATATTCTCTACATTCCCTATCCCTATGCAGCTTCAATCTACTAGATAAATTCATATTCTATACACATTGTATTAAATAGATTATTTTCTTTTATTTTTATTGATTAGTGTGAAAAATTAGCAATGGTATTATATTTATTTAAGCATTTTTGTAATTATTAAACCAGTGAATCTAGTCCTCTGGATCACCAGTGCTGTGTCATGTCAAGGCTGATGACGTCATATTTGAAGAAAGGCTTTATTCTATTACTCAACTGTATTGCTATCAAGTATTGCGATTTTACAAGATTTTATAAATAATCGATACAATAAATAAATTCAAGTTGTTATTTACACATGATCATGTCGTCAATTAATTTTTGTGGCTTTTTAAATTTCAATGACGTCACAGTTAAACGTACAATACAATATACAAGGAATGTGAACTCTGACCTTCCTTAACATAGCTGAGTAGAAATTCATTTTCAAGATAATGATGATTTTTTTTAAATCTCAATCTTTTGAAACAGTCATATACACAATTTTATTTTTAGTAGCAATGAATGCACATCGAATGCTGAAAGTATTTCTTTGCATAAAATTTCAACGTTTTTTTTTTTTCATTTATAAAACCATTTGCTTAATAATTCACAATTATCCTTTAAAAGAACCGAAAACAATAAGCCAAACCTATTATTGAAAAGCATTTATATATATATATATATATATATATATATATATATATATATATATATATATATATATATATATATATATATATATATATATATATATATATATATATATATATATATATTTATATATATATATATATATAGGGAAAATGTTGTAGAAGTCCATGGTATAGGTTAAGTTAAAAATCAAAATTTAATCCAAGATAAACAAACAAGTTTACGTTTAATTTTTTACACTAAGCGCTTTCGCCGTTACGGCTCTCCAGAGTGTAACAATGATAATAAAAACAATACAACTTCGTTGTTATGACGTCGTTACAAAGGCAGCGTTATACATTGGCACAGGTAAATGTCAAAAAAGCGCCAAATGTATAGAGTTAAACACATGTACATTGTAATAAAATGGACCATTTCTTTAGAGCTAAAATTCAATTTACATTTAATTTAGGCTGAAATAATTTAACAAAATAATCTTCCTTGGCCCTCCGTAATTGTTCATTATCTTCTGTGATTTTATAAAATGGAAATATCAAAAAGCTTCCATTCGCACATGAATCAAAATGTTCACTGCAAGGTGTATTCCTGACGGAGGGGTCTCGTATTTGTTGTTTATGGACTCTTACACGGTCAGCTAGTTTGTTACCGGTCTGTCCAATATAGTTTTCCCCGCATGAAGTACAAGTCATACAGTATATTAAATTTCTAGTTTTGCATGACATATTCGCATTGACGGTAAACGTTTCACCACATTTAAATGTAAACTTTTCTCCGGTTTTTAATTAAGGGCAAGTTCCACAAAGGAGATCCATACATTTGGTTACAGTGCGTTTTTCCTCATCTGATGAGAATCTGGCTTTTGTTCGGAGTTTCTTTAGGTTTGGAGGTTGGCGTTGGCTATAGATGATGCTCTTCGGGTCAATTAATTCCTTTAAATTTTGGGATTGTTGTAAAATAGGAAAACACTGTTTTACGGAGTTATATATATTAAAGTTCCGTGGGTTATGGGTAACGACTAGCGTATATATATATATATGGATTTATCAAAGAAAAAGGAAAACATGAATTACAAATCTAATGTGGATTTCATTCTACAAAGTGGATATGACAACAATATCATTTCTGCAATATATCGAGAAAAACGAGAAATGATTCAAACATGGAGAAAGAATCTTAATGATAGAAGACAGGCATATTGGAACGCCGTTAGATGTGAAAATCTCGCTGATACATACGAGAAATGGAGAAAACAAGAAGATGCTATTCTTCCACGTAAATTCAGGATTAAATCAATCAATCAGGAACCTGACGAAAAAACAAAAATTAGGTTAAATTTAGCCATCCAGAAATTTGACGCTGAAATAACTCTCCTACGAATTCGCGTCCCGAAGTATCAAACCAAGTTTGAGGAATGTGATTCAAGAATAGAAAAAGAAATTTCAGAGAAAACCAACGCAGATATGAAAGCAAAACTTCTTGATCTATAGAAAACAGAAGTTTTGTTTTTTTCTTATTTCTTCTCCGGTACTACCGGTCACGGTAGCCTAGTGGTAGAGCGTTCGCTTCGTGATCGGGAGGCCCGGGTTCGATTCTCGATCGCGGCGCCGCGTCATACCTAAGACGTAAACAAAGGTAGTGACTGTTCCTTCGCCAAGCGCTCGGCACTAGAAGTGAAAGTCACGGGTCTTTCGGATATGACCTTAAAAACGTAGGTCCCGTGTCACGGTAGGCGTTGGCACGATAAAGAACCCTCACTGCTCAATGGCCCTGAGTGCCGAGTATAGGTCTAAATTTGAAGCCCTTCACCGGCATCGGTGATGTCTCCATATGAGTGAAAAATTCTCAAGAGGGACGTTAAACAATATCCAAATTCAATCAATCAATCTTCTCCGGTACTTTTTTTGTCGCGAGTGTTCTCAGATGGTTTACCGAACTGAGCTAAAACCTTTTTAGGGTTAATAGGTGTGTAGTGTAGGTGTGCGGAACGAAGGGCATTTTGCGCGCATACGCATGCACGTGCGTGCGCGTGAAATGAGTGAATTGACTGATATACTTGATATGGATGTAACTTCTATATTTTTTGATGAAATGTTTAAAAATTCATTATATATGGATATATAAGATGTATAGATATGATGACATGGTCAAATTTGCATGAACTCACGCACATGCACGTGCGCTTTGCTCTGATTGGCTGAAACAAAAATCTCAATATCTTTTCTGTTTTCTGACAAAATGCTTTGAAATTTAAAACATAGGCATACATTAGGATACCCTACAATATGATATATAAAAATTTTCGTGAAATCACGTGCATGCACGTGCGCTGCAATCTGATTGGCTGAAACTTTAAATGACTATAACTCCCTTGGGTTCCAACCAAACATGATGGGATTTAGAACATAGATAGACATAAAGGACTCCTACAAGATGGTATGGTCAACATTTACATGCATGTACGTGCGTGCACGTGCGCTTTGCTCTGATTGGCTGAAACAAAAATCTCAATATCTTTTCGTGTTTTTTCCTACAAAATGCTTTGAAATTTAAAACATAGGCATACTTTAAGATGTCCTACAATATGATATATAATAATTGTCATGAAAACACGCGCATGCACGTGCGCTGCAATCTGATTGGCTTAAACTTTAGATGGCTATAACTCCCTTGTTTTTCAACCAAACAAGATGGGATTAAGAACATAGACAGGCATAATGGACTCCTACAAGAAGGTGTGGTCATCATGCACGTGCGTGCACGTGCAATGAGTAAAATAAGGAGAGGACGTTCTAAGTTTTTAAGAACTTGTGTCCAATCCTTTTGTTATAACATCAAAACAATAAAATATGTTCAAACCAATAGATTTAAAATAATTAAATATACATTTGAAAACCCCACTGCGCTACAACATATGGTTCAATTTCTGAAGTAATATGAGTATCTTGCAGACATATAATTGAATATCTTTTTGTCTGTAAAAAAAAACATCTTGTCGTTTTGCTTATATAAAAGTGTAACTCTTACAGATTAAAGTGTAAATTTTACAGATTAACGTGTACAATTTACAGATTATAGTGTAAATTTAACAGATTAAAGTGTAAATTTAAGAGATAAAAGTGTAAGTTTTACAGATTAAAGTGTAAATTTTACACATTAAAGTGTAAGTTTTAAGATTATAGTGTAAAATTTGCAGATTATAGTACCATCATAAAATTTTAAATAGGAGTTTTTATGAAGTATGGCATCTACATTTAACACTTCATTATAATTATGTTTCAAAAAAAGGTTATTTTTTTTAAATAAATTGTGAATGCATTTTATCTATTCTTTTTTTCTTTATACATATTTATGAAATATGTTAAATATAAGCTTTTAATAAATAAGGACAGATTTATTCAACATCTCAATGTAATTCCATGTTACTATAGAATCAATAAAAATAATTATTTACTCCGAATTAATGTTCTTAAAATTAGACTCATATAGCCCATATCGTGCTGTATACTATTGCGCAGATTGTTATACATAGCGAATCTTAGAAGTCTATGAAGAATGTAATATAATCGGAACATACCGTACATATAAATAAACTATATTAACTTTTTAATATATGAGCCTTGTCGGATAGAAATCGACCTTATCGTATGCAACGTCATAATGAGAAAAAAGCGAATAAAGTTGAGAAATGGTTTTCACGTTAAGGAATGTTTTAGACATCGTTAACTGCAGTTCAAAGATTTTTTCTTTAAAAAATTAAATCATTTTAAACATGTACTAATAAAATAAACAAATTTTAAATGTATTCCCCTTCGTAGAGCCTTATTTTTTTATTGTTACCATGGATCAATGTAAACAAAAGCCAGAGGAATCCCGAGTCCGATCTGCACTTATTTTTTTTTTCAAATAGCAGAAGACGTAAGGCCATATCTAACACCAGATAAATAATACGTTGGTAGACATATAGCGAAGAAAAAATGGCATGGTGCATTACTGAGGAAGTAAATAATATATTTTTTTATTTAAGTTTAGAGTTTAAATTTTAGCCAGAGGAGACGTAATCTGGGACACAAAATTGCACATTTATATGTACTGATGAAGTAATAACCTAGTGTGTGAACTTCATTTACTATCATCGTGTGACGTGTATTCATTCATTCACGATTAAATTCGCAATATTATATTAGATATAATACTTAATGTTTCGTGTCTTTGAATGAATTTACGTGTATTTTAATAATTTATCACAGAAATTAACCAACCAACCAAAACAAAACAAACAGCTATGCATATCGATTCAGTACAAAGTATCGAAAGGCCACAACTCAACAACTTTTAAAACGCACTTTCCTAACTACAATATTAAGAGATATCAAGAAACAAGTAATACTTGTATTGTTTAAGGCAATTTCTTCATATATCAGTAATTCTCAAACGAAAACAGGTAAGTGTCCGAAGTGACTGCATACGATAAATTGTGCAAGTTGCTTCCCTTTGACGCAAAAAGAGGCTCAACACGGGGAATCATTTCCTTAAAAAAGATGTTTATTCTCTCTATCTAAACTTTTGTCTCTCTTCCATTACCAGATTTTAAGTTAATTTCCTTAAATATTTAACTCCTTATTTTGCAAGTTTATAAAAATACTGACGATGGATTATCAATGATTTTTAAATTTCTTTAACTTGGCTGGCGAAAATGTAAGAAGCTGGGCCCGGTTTGTAAAACATATCCTTCTATGTCATTAATATTTCAAAGAGTTGTAAACCAAAAAAAAATACTCTAAAGTCCGATGATAAAAAAACAATAGTTTTGTGAAAGGTGTTTGAAATATTCAGCATAATGTTAAGTAGTTTGAACTCCGTTATTACCAAACTTTTCTGCAAAAATCATCTTGAGCAGTATTTCACCTGTTCGTGAAGAACGGAATATGGTTCCGTTTTGTACTAAGACTTTCAATTATAACATCAAAACGTTTTCTACATTATAAAATTCTTCTACAATTCTCTTTTTTTAAAGAGAGGATGGATACCCACAAAAAATAACTAAATTATAAATCTCAATTTTTTTATTTGATTTTTTTTATTTACAAAATCATAAAACAAATAATTGAAATGTCTATAATTTTATAAGTGTTGTGTTGGACTGGGTTAGGAACGGGATAGCAGAATGTTGTCGATGCGTACGCTGCGTGCCTTCATGCATATTATTTTTCTCTAAAGGAGAGTTAATGATTTTTTATTTTTTTTTGGGGGGGGGGGTGGCTTCTTAAGTCAGCATGCATGTATATAAAGCTACATCGCTGGCTAAATATGATATAATTTATTTTAGAATCCTACGCACCAAAGCTGAATCCGACTATCTAATTCATTTATTCTTTTTTTTAATTGGTTTAACTGCATTTCCTAATAATATTTATTAAGACATTCTCAATAGAGTCTATACATAATCAATTCTCTTTTTAACATTTATTTCGTTTGCAGTTAATCGACTTGTAAAAGAAAGAAAATGTTCTGGCACATGGTTTTATATCGTAATTCAACATAGCTTGTGTTTTTCTTTTTCTTTCCCTCAATGCATTTCTAATACTCCGTGTAACAAAGAAATTATAATTTTTGCATTTCTGAAATTCATATTGATATCCCTTCATTTTTTTTCTGTTGATAAAGATATTTAGTAAACGTTATATAAAATCTCTTTTTCAAATTCATTAGAATGTTGCGTTACAAATAAACTATCATCGTCGGAAATCCACGAGTGATCTAGTCTTTACTTATCACCCGGTGATACATATTGTATGTAAGTAGTGATGATAAACTATATGCTATAAAGAACAAAAAATGAAAAATCATCTTCCAAAAATGATGCATTCATACTTATTGACTCGAGAATTTCAGCCAATGTGTATACAATTATGTTTCCCGTGACTTTCCGCTACATGTAACTCTAAATCTTATTTTTCTTAAATTAGGTGGGGTCTCTCACATACGAAGTTAATAAAAATGTACGAACGACGCATGATTATTATTTTATTTTACAATGAACTTTAGATTATTTACATCAAATTGATTTTTAAAGTAAAATTTTGTACATTATGAGATATTTTGTTGATGAACACAGAGAAAAATCTTTTGAACGGTTAACATATTTTTGAAATTATAGTCCGTCGGCTGGAACGTTAAATAGTTCCCTATATTAAGGTTATCAACTACATGTATTTTGCATGCAACAGATAAAAAATTTCCCGCCGATAATTGCTGAAATCTTGCCGACTCGGCGTTGAGCAAAATTCAATCAATCAATAATTTGTACATGTATATTTACTTATTTATTTTTCTATATTATGGATAATAGACATTTGATGAAAAGACGATTGGGTTTTTACTAGGAGGGGGGGGGATAGTGTAAAGACATAATGGCTAATTTTTTGTCGAGCTACATGTATCCGTCCAATTACAACCAAGCGAGAATGATGTGGAGGGAAAGAGGATGTATATATAAGAACTAGCTATTTGAAGGTGAATGTAGCTGCAGTAGAGACGGTTTTAGGGGGGGGATCCTAATAAAATGAGCTTACTTTTAGACACAGTGCTAGTATCACACCATGTTTGATTTTACGTAATCACTATGTATATACAGATAGATGTGGTTTTTTTAAATTTACCTTAAGAATAATTATTATAGCATGATTTAAGTTTTGGTTTTATTGGCTGCATGGTTCATGTATTTTCTGTAAGAAACTAGGTATTTCTGAGATCGAATTCGAATCCCTGTATATTTTTTTTACTCGATCTCATTGGTTCCCTTTTCTTTTACATGGTGATTACGTGAAAACAAACATAGTGTGTTAACTAACTTGCATGCTTTGAGGATACAGGCTTTATCAAACGTAAAGGCAGCATAATGTAGATCTATATTTTGTTTATTGGAAGTTCAGTTATTCATAGAGACAAAGCTGTCGGTACAAAAGACAGAAAAGTAGAAATTAAAGACGGTGGGGGGGGGGGGTGTTGAGTATTTGCTTTTTAAAGAATTTAAAATAATAAACACAGTTTTTGGGATTGTACATCATGATCATCTGTTTTTGTCATTTATTAAGCAATTCTTTTAACTTAGGCATAATGACCGCTTGCATTGCTACGCGTTGACAGGTGCCCTACCGAACAACCTGAGAATAAACCATGACGTCACAATTGAATCGTGAAAAAAACACGATATGCTCTGAGTTAATTTTGCAAACATACCAATTTCAAAATGTAATAACTTTGTTATAATTGAAGATATTTTGATTCCGTTTTCAGTTTTTGTAATAGTTTTACATGGACCATTAAAAAATCACAAAAAGCCATAAGGTCGATTTCTATCCGACGAGGCTCATATGTTTTGTTTCGTATATATTTTATTAATAAGGACATGTGTGTATATGGCATAATAATCCTTATATGTCCTTAAGAGCTATTTAGGTTCTTACACACTTAATTTCTATTTACCAATTATGTGTTTAATGTAGTCAATATTGTTGTAAATATTAATAAGAAATATTATGGGTCAGTGTTGATGAAATATCACATTTAAATCAAAGATCAATATCTTAGCTTTTAGGTTGTCAGTATCCATTATTGGTATTTAATAATTAAATGAATTGGAAATGGCTAGATAATATTAACTGACCACAATCAATGTTTTAATTGGACGCTTGATTAAAATCTACAACTAAATCGAACGGAACAATTCCATTAATGACTTAAGAAACTTTTCCAATAATTAATACCAGGATGATTTGAAATTTGAAGATATATACCAAGACTGTACAGGCGGAGGACAGAACAAGAAATGCAACTTGAGATAAACGTTTCATACCACTATACGAACTTTACGAACTTTGTGCCCCCCTGTACTGGTTTGGCTTCCAGTGGATGTACCAAGTTTTATTACTAACTCTAATACAAGAACTAAGAACTGGAACTGTGCTGACAACTTTATATGCATGACGTCTATATTGTGCAACAGTGACATAATAAATATATATATATATATATATATATATATATATATATATATATATATATATATATATATATATATATATATATATATATATATATATATATATATATATATATATATATATATATATATATATATATATATATATATATATATATATATATATATATATATATATATATATATATATATATATATATATATATATCCAAATAAAAAGCATTATGTTATAGACGTTCATTTGGTGCCGTGACCAGGATTTGGAATCGAACGGGTGACTATTGGTTATCTGAGAAACTTGAGTGGGATATTATTGAAAAGGAAGTAGCAGAAGTGCTTAAGAATATGAAAAATTACAAATCTCAAGGTAGTGATGCTTACACGGTTGAATTTTTTAAATTCTTTCGGAACTATTTAAAAACTTATTTACTAAATGCAATTAAATGTATTTTTATCAATAATGAGCTCCCAATATCACAAAAAATTAGGTTTAATTTCATGCATTCCAAAAGGCGATAAACAGTTTCTAAAAAATTGGCGCCCAATAAAATTTCTGAATGTTTTATATAAAATAATATCAGGATGTCTCGCACAAAGAATTAAAACAACATAAGATTATTTAATATCAGATACTCAATCAAGATTATGAAAGGGAGGTATATAGGTGAGAAATACAAGATTCATTTATGACTTAATCCACTACATAGCTTCTAAAAACAATCCATGTTTATTAGTTTTGATTGACTTTGAAAAAGTCTTTGATTCAATTTCATGGACATTTACATATAAAGTTTTGAAGTATTTTGGTTTTGGTTCAAAGATTATAAACTGGGTCAAAATTCTAAATTTTAATTTTAAAGCTTCTATTTTACAAAGTGGATTTTTATCTGATCAGTTTGATATACAAAGAAGTTGCAGAGAAGGTGACCCTGTTTCTCTATATTTATTTATTCAATATGCAGAAATTCCGGCAATTTTAATTGAACAGAATAAGGATATTAAAGGTATTGTGGTATATAACAAAGAACATAAATTATCTCAAAATTCAGATGACACTTTTCTTGCTCTAGATGGTTTACAAAAATCCCTTTTGCTGCTCTTGATACCATTGATTTTTATTCAAAACTTTCAGGATTGAAAATCGACATATCAAAAACTAAAATAGTGTGTATAGTGTGTATTGAATTAAAAAAGTATTCAAAAGAAAATTTCCATCACACAAGGTGGAACTAGAATGGGGAACTTTCAACTTACTAGCAATTCAGTTCTCAGTTCATCTTAAAAAAACTGTTGATATTAATTATGACTTACAACTACCTAAAATCAGAGCTTTGATTAAACAATGGAAGCGAATAATCCTAACTCCAATTGGTCGCATAACTTTTGTTAAGACTCTTATCCTACCTAAGCTTAATCAATTATTTATTCTTTGCCATCTCCTAGAAAACAGTTTTTAGTTGATTTGCATAAAGATATTTTTAAATCTATATGGAAGTCAAAATCGGATAACATAAAGCGATCCCTTGTCACTCAAGACAATCTTTCTTGAGGTTTATAAATGGTTGATGTAGATAATTTTATAATTGCTTTAAAATCTTCTTGGATGAAAAGGTTGACTCAGAAACAAAAGCCATGGATGGATTTTTTTTTTTGCATTGAATGGAAAAGATGTTATTGAGAAGTTATTTCATTTTGGGGATCTGTTTATTTTAGAGCATTTAGTTCCTAAAACCAATGCTTATTGGCAAGATGTATTAAAATCATGGCTGGAAGTCATAAAGTGTTGAAATTATTGTAAATGTGTAAAAACTATTTTTTTTAAATATCCCGGTGTGGTACAATTCTAATATCTTGGTAGTCAAACGGTCTGTATTATCAAAAATTTGTATGACAAAGGTATCAGAGTAATTGGAGATTTTTTAGATAGCGAAGGAAAATTTTTATGCTTTGATTCTTTACAAAAAAGATTTTGCCTCTCACAAACAGATTCAAATAAGCAAATTATGTAATATAATAGTGTTCTTACTACAGTATCAAAATATTTGAAATGTATGTCTATTGACAAATCCTTATCCACAAAATCTTTCAATACACTTATGCCCTTTTATTATGAATTGTTTTTAGTCAGAAAAAATGCACTAAGCCAATTTCCTCTATTTTAAACACAAACAGTGTTAAACCTAGATCTACATCAAAATGGATTTCCATTTTGAGTATCTATGGGCAGTGTAATTTTGAAATACATGATGTTTTTAAAGTTTGTTTTAAAGTGACAAGTGATACAGCTGTTCAATGGCTGCAGTATAGAATACTGCATAGGATTCTTCCTGTAGGTTACTATCTTAAAAAGATTAATATTAAAACTACTGATTTTTGTAACTTTTGTAAGAATGAAAGTGAAACAATCCAACATGTATTTTTATTTTGTAATAATATTTTGGCATTGTGGAGTAGTCTTAGCTAACATAGCTTATATAGAACTACTTCAAAAAGGGTAGGATTTAACATTTATAATGCAATATTAGGAGAGATTCCTTTGTCAAACAAGAGGCCAATGGTTTGAACAAATTTGGATCTACACTATCTGAGGATGCTTCCCTATAAGTTTCAGCTTTACTGGCATAGTGGTTCTTGAGGAGAAGATTTTTAAAGAATTTTCTTATATATTTCTATGTAAAACTTTGATCGCCCATTGTGGCCCTGCCCTACCCCTGGGGGTCATGCTTTGAATAAGCCTGAATATACACGACCTGAGGATGCTTCCCTATAAGTTTCACCTTTTTTGGCACAATGGTTCTTGAGGAGAAGATTTTTAAAACATACCATCAAATTTTCACTTTTTCTGAATAATCTCCCCTTGAATAAAGGTTTGGCCCTTCTTTTGAACAATCTTCAATTCCCTTCACCTAAGGATACTTTGCGCCAAGTTTAGTTGAAATTGGCCGAGTGGTTCTTGAGAAGAAGTCGAAATAGTTAACGACGACAACGACTACGACAATGACGACAGACAACGGACTTTTGATCAGAAAAGCTCACTTGAGCCTTCAGCTCACAAAAGGAGAAGTTCACTTCATTTAATTTCTCCACGTCAAAACCCACAGGCCGTGAAGAGTAAAGGGGTTTGGGAGATAAACAGAAAATTAAATTGTTTTGGTCACACGAACAAAATTTGCCAGATCTTTCAGCCCTTGGCTTGTTTCATTTCCGAAGATTAGAAAAACATCTATCAGAGAGAAAATAAACTGTGTCCCTTGATGGTGGCGCGTATAAAATAAATGATGTCTTAATTATTTACTCCATTTACTTCAAAGCAATTTAGCGTTCAGCAGGATAATAGTTGTGAAGGAGGCAGCACTATTAAGACTAACTATGAAAATATCAATGGAATATAGACGTGCCAAAATCGGAAAGTTCTTCTTTAAATGTATTTATTTTTATAAAGCCGTTTTATTATCATATAACATAATTACTTATTGCAATGATCTAGAATACCCCACTCTGTAATGAATTATGTTTTGTTCCAGTAATAGCCAGTCACTTAATAAATGCATAATATGCGTACTGAATACAGGTCGTAAACAAATTTCAATATCGCAAAGACAAACTCTAGTCACAATTGAAAAATTTAGTTATTTTTTAATCTAAAAAGTCGCATTTTATTAGTTTAAATTTCCAGTCATTTGGCTCATGTCAAAATCTGTTTGACCTTTACAAAAAATTTTATGTTATATCCCTATTAAGTCACACTCTCGATCTGAAGAAAGCGGCAGCACTTTTCAAGTTAAGGAAAATCCTGTATCTATATTTTTATTCATATTCAAACAATGGCTAAGATCTTTTTTAAAGTGTATGCTCTTACAGCAAGGCGATTTAATGTTTCATTCCGATGTTATATATATCAAACTTGTAAACAAAACATGGTGAAATTAATTACACACTTTCTCTCGATAATAATTAAATAATAACACTACACAAATATTTTACATTCATTTGGTATTTACAACCTATCTAAAATATAAAAATTAATATTCCGTATTTTTCACTGTACAAAAATGTTTGATTTGTCCCTCCCAGCACAAAAATACGTCATTTTATTCCAAGTATACTACGATCAGTGATTGTCTTACCGGCCACCAGGAGACGTTGGTTATTTGATATGCAGGTCTAAAGACGAATAATGACCCCCATCGAATAATGACCGGGAGTCATTATTCGACGTAGAAAAATGACCCTTTTGCCCGTAGAAAAAGTGTCACCACCCTAAAAATTTGAAAACCTATTTATTACAGAAATTTATTTTATTTATAAAAAGTACTTAAAACTCATTTTCTCTTAAATACATCTCGAGAAAAATCAGTAAGGATTCCTTTTTGTGGAGAAGATACATTAAGGAATAGGAATACATGAAAAAATTGAACTAAAATTAAATGCACTGATGTAGAAAAAACATTTTCAAAATCGTTGGTATCAAAGTTCCTTTTTGGAGTTATCTTTCCTGTTGCCCGGGACTCAAAAACTTTGGCAAGTCTCCGCATACGTCACCATACTATATTTAGTCATTACTGGCCACTGAACTGGACAAATATAAAATTTAAGAGGAAAACTAGAAACGCACACTATTTTATCAATATTTATAAACACACAATGAGATATTAAGGTATTATTGAAACGCACGAATTAGTGTGCTGATAGTTCAAATATCAAAACAGACTCGGTTGATTAGCCTGAAAGTATAAATAACCTGAACGCACTAGGTCCCTGGAAAAAGTATAAATAACCTGAACATACTAGGTCCCTGGTCTTATCCACCAGTACCTGTTGTTTACGACTTATTATGTAACATAATCCAAGACGTCTGTTGTTCTTTTATTTAAAAAAAAAAACCCTGCACATCCATTTCCATCGGTCATTCCGTGATCATGCCATGTGTTCATTGTTTACAAACGTCAAACGGTGTTAGGCCAAATCGTTCGTGCAAAACCTCGATAAAACCGGAAGTAAAAGTATTTTTTCTCTATATACGTCACAAGTCACATGGTGTGGAGGACCCTTAAAGCTGAAATTTTTAGAGGGCAAAAAAATTAGATAAAGAAGCATATTGGCCAAAATGCTCACCCGAGCTTAATTGGAATAAATTGATGATATATTGATCTCATAACATACGATTATAGCTATATTTGAAGGTCAGTGCAGGGATTTAGAATCGATTTATCGAGCCTAAAGGGTTAGGTAAACATTATTTTTCGATTGTGGAAATCATCGTACTGACAGAAAAAAAAATCAGCAGTATTATATATTATTATATCCTCCGCTTGAAAATAGGGAGTATAGTGATCGAGACGTCCGTCGTCCGTCTGATACACCATGGGGTATCCATCTGTTATCCCCAACTCCTCTTATATATAAAAAGATGTGTTTTTATAAAACAGCTATGCCCCTGTATGGCAACATAGCGAAGATTAAACTTTTCTTAAATGCAATATAAATATAATGGTACCCAAAGAAGGGTCTTCTCACAAGAAATACAATTGCAAAATAGGAAAGCCCTAGCACCATTTGTTCAAAATCAATGGCTAAGGAAAATTTTTGAAAGGTACCTCAAACTCAAAGGTCAAAGGGTCAAAGTTGATGGTTTCTTAAGAAAGGTTTAATGTAACAAGGATTACACTTGTGAAGTATGAGAGTACTAGTATCTACCGTTTAAATGTTAATTAAAAATTTGGCATTTTTTGTAAAATGGGACAAAGTCCAAGGTAAAAGTCAAAAGGTCAAATTTGGTGCTACCCAAAGTAAGGTCTTGTCACAAGGAATATACACATATTGAATATGAAAAGCATAGCTACAATAAATGAAAAGTTATGGTAAAGGTTAAAGTTTTTGCAGAGAAACAGACCGCCAGATAGACAGACAGACAGACATACAGACGGACACGATAAAACTATATACCCCCGAATCTTCGATTACAGGGACATAAAAAGAAATGGTCTTCAATTAACTTTTCATATTATGATACAGTATAAAAAGGAGGTTAAAAAAATGAAAATGTTTTTTTCTGATTTTCATATTAAATTTTCTGAAACTGAGTAAAAGGGTGGAGTAAAACAAGAATGAAGAAATGTAATGAATACTGTGTGCTTAATCCAAAAGTATGTCTACATGTATAGTTTTTGCATTAGAATGTATTTTACACTAGCCCATAGCTTTACAGAGCATGTTTTTAGGTGTTATACCCACTCCCCCCTTACTTATTTAGGATGAAGTCGGTTATCAACAAAAGCAACAAAAAATCTACCCTACCTTTATTTCTCTATAAGGAGGGACTAAAATAAGCTTAGAATAATCTACTATTCTACTAATTTTCAATTGTTACTTTGCCACAATACTTTCAAGTATACCCTTACCAACATTTAAAGTATGCTTCAATCATGGCGAAGTAAATTATGATATGATAGAACTTGTGTGAAGGCTCTACTTCATTTCAATATTTTATCTTTTATCTTATATTTTTGCTTTTCTTTTCTTTTTTTTTTTTATTTTTTTTGGTTTTGATATAGCTTTTTTTTTTGGGGGGGGGGGGGGGGTAAAACTTCCTCCTCTTTCATTGTCAAATAGGATTTGCCAAACTTATACAAGCTAAAAGTTGAAATGAAGGAAAAATTAATTTTTCTATTAAAAAGTATTTGAACCTGACTGTTGCATGGTTTGATTTCTAAAACAAGTGGAATATCATTCTTTAAGGTAATTCCACCCTCCTATGATGTCATAGGTTTTTGCAAAATATTGTAATTAGTTTATATTCATACTTAGTAGAACAATATCTTTTGGAAGAATGCTTTACAATAGGTGTAATAATAAATTTTGTTAAGTAAAAGAATTTTTAAAATGCATTTTTTTTTTAAATCAATTATTCAATCTTTAAAAAATATTGACAAGGGCAATAACTCCTTCTAAGGTATCTTCATTCAAGCGTTTTTGTTTATTGAAATAATGTAAAATAGTTTCCCTGATATTCACAATTCAATATATAAGTAGGAAGTAAATATTTAGGAACATTCAGCATCAGAATTATGCATTATAACCATGTTTTTTTATAATACTGTTTACAAAAGAAAATATGTTGACATACACTTCTGTTTATTTATGTTTCGTATCTTAAATAATATGGTGACCTATACAATTTTTGCAAAAACTGGAAAATTCAAAGTATATTTAATGAAAATAAATGCAGTATTTGTATTTTGAACCATTAAAATTGTGAGGGTGGAAACACCTTAAGCAAACACTATAAGGAGGAATATTAAAAAGAAATTTTATTACTTGACAATTAAAGGAAGGATATGGAGATAACGAACAGTATTCAATCTCAACGTCCATTAAACAATATACAAAATAAGAGCAGAGCAAACACGGACCTCCGAAACATCAGAGGTGGGATCAGGTGCCATGGAGGAGTGAGCATCCCCTGCCCACCGGTCACACCCACCGTGTGCTCCTTGTCATGATCAGGAAATAACGGGAAAAATCAATAATTTGTCCGTTACTAAAGGACCAATCCTCGGACCCTCTGCTTCCACTGAATTATAGAGGAATAAGCCTTCTCTCTGTTGTAACTAAAATTTACAGTTCTATTCTGAACAAAAGGCTGGTGGCTTACTTTGACGATAACGATCTTTTAGTCGACGAGCAAAACGGATTCCGGTGTGAAAGATCCTGCTTAGATCATGTATTTACGCTAAATAGCATAATCAAAAACAGAAATTCTACGTTTGCTACTTTCATTGACTTAAAAAAAGCATTTGATATGGTGGATAGAGAGTTGCTGGAATACAGATTACTTATAAATGGAGTGGACGGGCATTTCTATCAAGCGGTGAAATCGTTATATCAGAAAACTGAGTCCTGTGTTCGTTTGGGTAGCCATTACACCGACTGGTTTGGATGTACATCGGGAGTTAGACAGGGAGATAATCTCTCCCCAACGTTGTTCGCTCTGTTCATCAACGATCTCGCTATACAAGTAAAAAACTTAAACAATGGAATTGAATTTGGTGACAACAAATTAAACATCCTTCTATACGCAGATGATATAGCGTTGATTGCGCAGAACGAGGCTGACATGGACGCACTTCTTGATGTTGTCTCCAACTGGTGCAAGAAATGGAGATTGTGTATAAACCCGACAAAATCTAAAGTAGTACACTTCCGTAAAAAACAGAGGAAAAGAAGTGACCATTTATTTATCTTAGGAGAAGATCGCATTGAGTAATCATCATCCTATAAGTATCCTGGTGTTTTGTTTGACGAATTTACCACATTTAAGGACAACGCAGAAAATCTTGCAAAATCGGGTGGGCGCGCACTAGGAGCTATTACATACAAAATACATTCGAATAAATCAATAGGATTCAAAACATACGAAAAAATGTATATGAGCGGAGTGGCACCTATTTTGGATTACTGTAGTGGAGTTTGGGGTTACGACAGACATCATAATATTGAATCTGTACAGCATCGTGCATTGCGATACTTCCTGGGTGTGCATAGATTTACGCCAATACTAGCAATTCAAGGAGAAGTTGGTTGGCTTCCTTCTTTTTATCGACATAAAGTAAATATTATACGTCTTTGGAATCGACTCGTTACAATGCCGGACGACAGACTACGAAAAAAATATTCTTGTGGGACTTGGAACAATCTTTATCAAACAACAGAAACTGGTCGCATACAGCCAAACTCCTTTTTGAATCTCTTGATATGTCTACCTTTTTCCAAAATCAAATGGCCTGCAACTTAACCATAGTAGAAGAAAAACTACGTCAAAAATTTCTAAACGCATGGAATGCAGATCTCCAAAACGTCCCAAAACTTAGAACCTATCGAGCCGTAAAATCTGATTTTCAAACCGAGAAATATGTAATAATGGATATCCCAAAATGCCATCGTTCTATACTTGCCTCAATTTAGATGCGGTGTCTTACCTATAAGGATAGAAACAGGACGGTATAAGGGGGAGGCTTTAGCAGACAGACTCTGTACTCTATGTTTATCAAATAGTGTAGAAGATGAATGTCACTTTTTGCTTCATTGTACATTATATTCAAATCTAAGAGCAATCTTTTTTACCAGTATTGAATTTAATCCAACTTTATTTGATAATGATATGTCAGATTTAGACAAAACAAAATTTCTTTTATTAAATATCCCAAGGCAGATCGGAAAATTCATATATTCAGCATATACTTACAGACAATCTATTATTTATAGCAAACGCAATGCGTAATATCTTTGTATTATTGAGTGTTATATTGTTAAAGTGACATATAGGCCCGATGGGCCGGGTGTTTCAATTATTAATATTTGTATATTTGTTGACAACTGATGTAATTGTATATAACACCTGTCACTATAATAAACCATTTACTTACTTACTTACTTATATCATTCTTATCAAAAAGTAACAAATAAGAATAATTATATCATTAATTTTCAGATAATGATACTTGGACAGATATTACTTCTTTTTACTTTCTTGATCAACCAGGAGAGCGGTGTTGTAAGTATTTTGGTTTTTCCTAAATAAGGGATTTTATTTCAGAGGTGATTGTCTTTTTGATTTTATCTCATTCTGTCTTACATTAAAATGATTGATATTTATATTATGATATGATATCTGCGATCTAGACTATACTGTACTTAAAACCCCATATGAAAATTCAACAGACTGGATGTTATTTCAAATATATTTGTATTCTCTTAAAGGTCACATATCCCTTTGAAAAACCAGAAATATGCACTGTTGACGCCTGCCCAAACAACCGGACAGAATGGGAGTCAGCTTCAAGGCGACTTAATTGTTCAATCCATTCTACTGACTTTAAAAATAGATACCACTGTGTGGCTACAAGAGACCTAACACAACTTGTTGAGTTCTGTTATCCACATACCAGGAGCATATTTGGAAAAGGTTTGTACCTCCTCATAATTAAAAGATATTTTCAATATATATATATAGTGATTATATAGTGCAAAAATTAATGCTTACAAGTAAATAGATTAACTCTTAAAATAAAGAGATATAATGTATCTTTATTCAGTACAGTCTATATTCAAAAACGTTCTTTTAAAAAAATGTGGATATCTCAGTATGAGACTTAATCAATAACTTTTTACGTTCTTTGTGAACGTAACATACATGTATAAAGAATGACAAAAGAATGTCAATAGCATTTTATTTTGCATAACATAGATTTGTGTGTTATATTTGAACCACCATCCACACTGGACAGTTATACCTGTCTTCATTTCACCAAGGGATGCCCTGATGCACATTATTTCACTGACCAATTATATCAATGTAAGCGACTTCATTGTGATCTAAATTTTTGACTTCTTAAATCATCATTCAAATAATTTTCTTAAACGCTTACAGATATTAAGCTGCTTTTTCTTGATGCATTACAGATGAAGTATGCATTATAAATGTTCCGCTTAAATGATTTTTTACGGAATTACATTGACTTTAATTTTTAATGGGAACCAGATAGAACTTGGATGTAGATGAAAAGTATTGCTGATACAATTCTCCCAGAATACTTGTTCTTTTCACAGATCCAAATTGTATCAGGATTGAACCTACTATGAAGTGTTTCAGTGTTGATGAATTGTGTTTGAAGAGGAAAGGGTAATCAAGTAAACATCTGTATATAAGTAAAAAGCGAAATGGAGCACGATATTTGTAACAAATACTCATGATTATGTTGGCTAAAATTGCTTTAATTTTCAGAACTACGATGGGAAATAAAAATGGGTCCTCAAGCCAGACATTTACAGAACAAAATGCCACTATACAAGCACAAGAAAAGAAGAATTCGATACCAATACTAGTTCCTACGTTCACTGTACTGGGGAGTCTTTTTGGAATTGTAGTATTTGCTATGATTTTGTTCAAAAAGAATCAGTTCCCAAGGTTTTTTAACAGAAGACACCAAGATAATGGTACTAAAAATGTGGAAAAAATTACTTTTAGATTCAGTGCGAAGTAAATATATATATATATATATAATTTAAGAAAAATCCAGTGTTTTGGTACAGTAAATATATCCAATGAAAAAAGTCAGAAATCACAAATCTCGAAAATCATTTTTACTGTTAGCGCTTTCTGCCTAATGGCTCTTCAGACAGTAAAAAGTTAACTTTTTACTGTCTGAAGAGCCATTAGGCAGAAAGCGCTAACAGTAAAAATGATTTTCGAGATTTGTGATTTCTGACTTTTTTCATTGGATATATATATATATATATATATATATATATATATATATATATATATATATATATATATATATATATATATATATATATATATATATATTAGCTTATTTTAAAATAAAATTTAAAAATATATATATAAAGTGAAGCTACGTATGATAGGGAGACTGATTGGAAAGATCATTTAAACATCATACAATAATTAATTTCATTAAATACCAGATCAAAGTAAAAAATACACACCGAAGAACATGGAGTCAATATCATTAATTGAAGAACGCAACGAAAACAAACGAGAGTGTAAAGACATACCAGTTGAACCTTACAAAATTGAACAAAAAAGAAGGGGAGAACCTTGCAGCATTGAAGAGAAAATACCACTGCTACCTGGTGATTATAATTTATAATTTATTTATATTATTTATCTTAACATTATAAGAATACGTATGAGTATTTTTAGTTAGTTAAAAATAAAAGATTGATTTCATTTGCTTATGTAGAGAAGTAATGTACTAAAAACGTATATTTCAGATGATAAGCTTACGATTTCAAACTGAACAAAAGTAAAAATAGAATGACTGTTGCATTCATTTAGACAACACATTATCAATTCGAATTAATTTTAAAAATACTATTTTCATCAAATGGTGTTTGAATCATAGCTCACAAAAAACGAAGATAACGGATAATGATCGATCTCAAAAAGTCTACATAGAAAACTACAAATTTTGTAAGCATAAAATAAAACAAGGAGCACTGGAAACAACATAAGTAGTCATTTTAAGGGTAGACGGGACACATGTCACATGACTAAAAAGACATATAACGTCATAATCGGTGATGATATAAATGTTAAATGTTGTTAAAATCAACAGGTCTTGTGTGATTTTATTCTAAATTCTAAAATTGTTTTTTAAACATTTAACATTAGAAAATTATTATTAATAAAATTTTTAAAGATCTTGCCATCATTTAGATATTGTGAAGTTGCCCAATCCACGGATTTGTTTCTCTTTATCCTGCAGTCTGACGTCAGTGACGTCATAGACGTAGTGTTTGAATTCTCAGTGCAGCAAGATCAAGTACACACACCCGTCATGATCCGTTTTATTTCATAATAAACAGGTCAAAGTCAATGTATCATGATAAATTTCTGAAGCAGATTTTTTTAAAATTAATATTTATCGTGTTTAGTAGCAGAGATTCTTTCTATTTAGATAATTTTGAATGTTTATGTTTTTGTGTGACGTTACAATTGATTTCCTGCACTCGGAAAAGACGTACGTGAAGCGTTTATATCATGCTTACGTCTAATCCAATGATGTCCTGTGCGATATTGAGGTAAGCTTCACCCTGTGATATTTATGCAGTAAATTATCACGATGAAGGACTGACATTCAATCGTAAATTTCGAAATATTTATTGACAGAATTTTTTCAAAATGAGGTTTTTGTCGTTGAAGCTGCCTTGAAAAATGCAGAAATTATCCTACCCAAATACTATATAAAATTAAAACAATTGCTCTCAGATAATTTAAACTAATATAAAAAATACGAAAAAAATTCATTGACAGGATTTTTTTCGGCTAAAGGTCCTGTTCCTCCTTAAATGTAGAATAGAAACAAGGGTATAACAATAAACATGAAACTTTCAGCCAAAATTCAAATAATGATAGGTTGTTTTTTTTAAGAAAGTCATGAGAACAACCATAAAATTTACGAAATTCTGTTTTGACGAGCTTGTTAATTTTCTTTCTGTGATACAATTTAGTAATTAGATTGCCATTTCCATCTTTAATTAGTACAGCGTCCAAATATGGGAGGCAAAGTAAAACCTTTTATTCTTAAATTATTGAAGTACATTGGGAAGACTAAATATTGTCACTGAATACATTGTTGTCTGAATGAAGAGTTGAAGATCAAAACAAGTGTTTTGGCATCTCAGAAAGAAGTTCTCTATAAATTCGGCTTCTTAGGAATACAAAAAGCTGACTTGTGTAAAAGCACAAATTCTGCTAATTGCAATGAATTCAAATAATGTGTTCTCCATACAAAGACTACTTAAATATTTCAAAGAGGAAATTCATCATTCTTTAAACATCAAGTATAGTCTACTTTTGTGTAGAATCAGAGTGATTATAAACTCTGATTATAAACAAAGTATTTCTGTTGAAGACCAATTGCATAATACGAAAGTTTCTGTCTTCTATTTCTTTCGCAGTTATGATAAGGCTGTCCGAAGGTTTAAAATGTCTTAAAAATATATACTTTATTTTGAGCTAGATTTTGATTTCAATATGTGATCCTTGTTTGAAATTGCAGTCTTCTTGAGATAACAGTTTAATCAGGTATTATAATAAAGCATTTCTGTGATGTCAGATGATTGTGTTGATCACGTGACGGACATTTTTGATATTCTTAAATGTTGCACACAAATCGCTTCGGCACAAGTGCAAAACAGATTTATTGTGCAAAGTTTGTTACATAGATCGATTCATCGTGATCCCTGCTACATAAAAAGTGTTGGGGGCAGATTTAATATTTACTTCTGAAGAAAATATTTTACGATAAATTAAAATTACCAACGTAAGAAGGGGTATTTTCCACTCTTCATCGTGATTTATACATAAACGGATAAACTACATATGATCCCCCAGCAAAATTCAGTTAGAAGACATACTTCTCTTTTAGATTCACGCAGAATATCTGAAATTTATCATTGTCTTTCACTTGTGCCAGTCCAATATAAACATGATTCATAAATTTTAACTCTGTCTACGGAAGTGTAAGGGGAGCGTTTCAAACATTATTTTTTGCTATTGCTTGAATATATGCATATCGGACAAGCAAAAGGAATAGAGATATTTAATTATCAAATGTTAAACATTATAACAGCACACACGAGCTTAAAAAAACAAACCTTACTCTTGAATTAAACACAAATCCCCATAATAAATTTACACGCCGTGTAAAAATTATGACACTTTCCCCGTCATGTCAGCTCAAGTATGCAGTGACTTGACGTCATATTCTATTATGACGTCATATCTAGGTAGTTCAGAGAAGTAACTACAGTTTGAAGAGCTTGATATTTTACGGGCAGCCTTATCCTAGCTGCGTTTAAAAAACTGTCTTTGATATCAAATTCGTATCTTCGTATCTTTATTATAATTTATTATTAAGGGGTGGTTGTAAAATTTGTAGAGTCAATTGCAAAAGAAAAAATGGTGATGGTAAACTTCTAAACCTCCTTTTGGATTTTTTTAGTAAGGGGTAGAGAAAGGAGCTTTGTAAAAAAGATGATGGGCCCGACAATACATCTTTAATTTGTTTTAAAGAGAAGTTTATAAAGTTTAGAAATACTGTGTAGTTGTAGCTGAGGATGAATGTGATGAATGAAATATCAAAAGTATTAAACACTGCGATTTTGAAAAAAAATTATCCTTGAAAATTACCTAGGAGTAAATGTTTGTTTTCTTGACGAAAACATAATTCGAAATTCTTCTTAAATACACCTTCAAAATTCATCAGCAAATTCATCTAAATGTTTAAATTACAGGATTTTCAAATACAACTTATGCCTAGAATTGAATTCTGAAAAGACTTAAGAATTGTATTAACAAGATTTAGAACTTGTAACCACAAATATCCAGTCAAAACTGGTAGATGGACCAATACTTACATATCTTTAAGAATATGTAATTTACGTAACAAATATAATTTCGGTATTGAATTTCATTATGTCATGGAATGTTCCTATTTTTTTGTTTTTACGTGTAAAACTTATTATGTAAAAATAATAAGTGATTGCGCCAATGACAAAAGGGTCCTTATGGCATTTTTGCTAAAACAGAGAAATAACGTCATAAAGATGTGACGTTGCAGACTGACGGTGAACTTCGACGCAGATTTTTTTTAACCACATGTTTTGACGTTTGACGCATCCAGAGTTTTTATCGCTGTTTCAAACATGTGGAATTAATTTTCATTTAAAAATTAATTTAATCAATATCTGAATTTCCTAATCCACTGATTTTAATAGATATAAATAAAAACATTTAGAAATGGTTTCTTAACAAACATTATTAAATACGTCTCTATAATACCAATAGTTTTCCTACATGCGTAATTTTATGTATAGAAGATGTAGGCAAGGTGTTTTCTGATAGCATATTGAATCTTTACACTCTAGATAAATTTTATTTACATATTTATACCATTTTTAGAATACATCTTAGACAGGGTATATCGTAAAAATATTGCAAAGGAAAATTGTCTTCCTACTTCTTTGAAATCCGCTCCACCACTCTCAAATATACATCACGATCGCGTCGATCACAAGTAAACATTGATTCATCGGTGCATACTGCTTAAACTGTTGTTAAATTGTTTGCACAAATGTTGAAACTAAACATACATCTTCCACGTTTTTTTTTTTTTTTGTTTTTTTTTTTTTACAAATCTAGCAAGAATGTGTAAGAACGATAGTCAAGATTATTTGTATTTTCTATAAATAAAAATAGGAGAGATAACTCTGATGTCAACAATTGATGTAACAGGGGTACCAGAGAGGGACATTCTTTATTTTAATTGCGTACTTTTTCACATTTCAGCTGCATGTTTGCATGAATTTTATAAAAGATTATAAAAGAGATATTTTATGACCAAATAAAAAAAAATTTAATCGTCATCATAATTATGAATTTTTAAAATAAAATAATATTGCTGTACCTTGGGAATAAGGTTAATGTAGAAAAAGGAAAAAGACGAAAAAAAAAGAAAAGAAAACTGCAAAATTGAACAGACTTTAATTTTTTTTTCAGATCTCCTATCTATAGCTTCTTTTTTTGCATGAAATAATTCCATGACGAATTTTATTTTTTAAAAAATAATAAACATATAAAGCGTCTACCTTATAATCATGATTAAATAAATTGAACTTTAAAAATGTTGTTTTGTCTTATATTCTTGTTGGACACTTCAATTTAGAGAAATTAAACAAGCAAAAAACATCCGAATAAAAAAAAATGTTCTTAATGTTCTAACTTTAATAGAGCTGGTCAAGTAAAACTGATGAGAGAGAGAGAGGATGCAGGGCAGATAAAAATATTTATATTGAATCTATTTACATGTATCTAATATTGAGATACGTGAAACTCTATTGAAAAAGATGAGTTTTCAAAACAAATGAAATAATAAATGAAAGAAAATATCATTTTTGTTCTCTAAGCTATATATACATGTATAGCTATTTATTTTCACGATCTCCAAGTTTAATATACATGTAACTCTTTGGTACTTACGTGCTGTTGTATTTTTTTTTTCATACGGAGTTCAAATGTTTTAAGCATTATCTGCAAATTAATTCTTTAAGCCATGCCGAACTTTGTCTTTCATAAAAGCTCGATCAGCATTGAATGTCTCTTAACAGATCAATTATCATGCTAAAAACTCAATCATCACTGAACTTATGATCTCATTGCAGTTATCAGTGTGGAATAATATATTGTTTAACCTGCCATCAAATTATGGATAAATATTATTAAATATGCTCAAAAAATATTTATTTGCTTTGGTTGATAAAAAAATCTTTATAAGTTCAGGGTCGGGTTTCATTTCTACATGTAAATGCTAACAGAAAATAAAATTCAATGCTGAAAATACATGAATTAAAACCGCAACAATATGCTTGCATTTTGTTTCATTTTGGATGCAGTGCAGGGGATTGGGGAGGGAGTGTCCTAGCTTATATATATTTCTGTAACATGTAGGCTCTACAAAGCTTAGCATATCCAAGCTTCTGGCACCAGGCACGTAGCATCGTTTTTGAAAGGGGGGGGCAGCAAGAAAAAAAAATTTTACTTCCCTGAAAAATTGACAAGCAAAAAAAAAAGGTTAATGTTGCACAAATCGAAAATCCTATTTCGTGGGGAGGGGGGAAGGGTTAGAGGCCAACTTTTTTCAGTACCAAATTTTATACTACGTTTTCTGTACATAGTGGGAGGGGGGCATCCAGACTTTCAATTATCAATTCCTATAGTATAAGTAAGGTTGGGGGAAAAAGTGAAGGGCCAGCCCCTCCCCCTCCCCCCGTTGCTACGTCCCTGGGAACGGGACCAGAATGGAATTCATACTCTTTAAAACTCACTTTATAGAATAAAATTAGAAAACAACATTAGAATGAATGGGGGGGGGCTAATTAGGTCATAAATAATATGATGATTTTCTAAGATGTTTACATCCCTACAAAAATCTGACATTTCAAAGCTGAGCCAGTTCACAGACAATTGTCAGGAAATATATTATACAAAACAGTCATATTCAATTGACTGTATATTTAGGCATAAACAATTACATATGTTTTTAATCTTTAACCCACCCCTACCCCAACAAAAGCTATACATATAAACCATAAATTGCATCTTTAATTTAATTCTATGGGTGTGCTTCTAAAACCATCCATTTCATAAAATAAAACCAGATTTTTTAATTTTAGGGTATCATTATATACATGATTAACAATACTGAATTTATAGCAATTCAGTTCCAGGCTCAGAATTAAAGGTACAAATATAAAATGAAGAATAATAGGCAGCATTATTTCAAACCTAAGTAAAAAGTGAATCTGCAAGTAGTAGGGTTAATGGTACTGGGTGCACCTAAAATTTTTGAAGTAAAAAAAAAATATTTTTTTTATTTATTTTAACTCGTGTTCACAAGAATTGTAAGTTTCTGCCATTTAGACTTTTTACTCCCCCCCCATTCACCAACATACACATAATCCTACAAATGTTAATCCTGGGTTGACCTATTGTGTAAATGATTGCGGATTATAACTCATTCATTTGTTTGTAAAATTTCCACCTTTTGATTGGTTAATATTAAAATATTTTTACTGCTAGACTGAAAAATATTTCGTGTATCCTTTATATTTTCAAAAAAGCAGTGTCATTATTGACCCAATGCAGACAGACAACCTTATATTTACAGTGAATCAACCGAATTTCCTTTTTATTTACTGTCTATTGTGTATCGTAATTACATGTTACATGTACCACACTTCACAATCTTTATATAAAATTTAGAAAGAAAGAACAATCAAATAAATTTTCACCTCGCAGTAGCATTTAGGTAGCGTAATGTTGTAATTTAAAAAAAAAATTAATTTTCACATATATGGTAACTAAAGATATATCGTTTATGCTGAAATCTTGACCTATCGAGAGCAATGTTTAAATTAAAATAATGTTCAGGAGAATTCTACAGGCTTATCAAATGACTCTTGCATGGATTACCAGTAAATATTTTGTTTGAGAAAATAATTGTTTCAAAAAAAAAAATGAATGGATGTTGCCCGCTGTTCAGGTTTCCCCCTGGTGTCATAGAAAAGTGAAATGTAAAACAAACACTCACTCATAATACTATACACCACTGATGAATCCATAATATACATAACTATTAAATAATTATTACTAATTAAAGGAGACAATGAGATAAATATAATGTGCATGGAAAAATATCAAATATTATACAACTATTAATCACCGTAGTAAAATTAAAGAAGAAAATCATGTAACGTTCAGTCTGAAAAGGTTTGACGTTGTTGAAAAACATGACGTCATTATTAACCTGTTAAAGTATATTTCATAAAAATGAAGAAAAAACCTACTTAGAGTAGACGTAGGACCATAGAAATTTATATTTGACAACTTCTAACCTTACTCTATCAGAATCCGTGAAAAACTCAAAATGCATAAAAATTGCCATAAGGACCCTTTTCACATGGGCGCAATCAAGTATTGTTGTCATAAACTTATATGTTCCTGTAAATACTTATAAATTTGAGAAAATTATGTCCATCACAAATAATGACTCTCTGATAAAACTGTTATAGTTTTATTCAAATTCTCTTCTAAGTTACCATATCCAAAAAAATATTGTTATTTTATAATCATTGTTATATTATAAAGGATTGTGTAAAAAAAAAAAAACCTCATTCAACCTGCATTATTATTCAATGGCAAATCAAATCAAAATAACAAACAAGGCAAAACTACCTAAAAAGATCGAATTATTCCATTTCAGAATTCCCACATGAGCATCAAGTCAAAAGCAAACGGGAAGATAAAGACATATCAGTTGAACAATGCGAAAAGGGAGAGGAAAGAAAGGAAAATCCTGGCAACAACGAAAGGAAAATAGCCTTCTTTCTTGGTGAATACTAAAAATACTCGTAATTTTTTATTTGTATAACTATTCGATACGCTTGAGCATGCTCTACTTGCGAACAATTTCTAAAACGAGGTATGTTATTGACAAACAAGTTAATGAACCAAACATATAAGCAGTCTCGTTTAAAGTCTTCATTCCATTCATATTGTATTGACCAAGCAGTCATATTCAATTGTAAAATTAATAAAAAAAAATTCAATAATCTAATAGTGTAAGAATTTGGTATTAAACAATTCACCCAAAACACGACCAATAAAAGATTTTATTATCCAATGAGGTCATTTTAATTACCGTATTATTTACGAGACTGACTTTAAGAGGCTATTGGTGTTCCGACCTATTTGTCTGAAGTCTCTCTTGGTTTAAAATTGAGCATGTTCTTGTTGAATATGTCGGGAGATGTATAAGAAAATATGCAGGTAATAGTGGAATATTACTACATAAAAGAGAAAGATAAAGGTAAAACGTAGGAGATTTCCAGTTGGGTATTTTCAAAAGTTCCAGAAAAGCTATCTGATTTGCAAAGTTGCGCTGGATCGCGAACATATGTAGTTGTAAGTTGCCACTAAAAATGAAATAGTATATGGTATCAGAAACTGTAGCCCACGTCCTCAAATTTGATTGAGGTAGCATTTGAACCTTTAATTAAAACATATTTTTCACAAAGAAGGATATGAAGATAACGAATAGTATTAAATCTCAAAGTCCATAAAACAATACAAAATAGGAGTAAAGAAAACGCAGACCTCCGAGACATCAGAGGTGGGATCAGGTGCAATGGAAGAGTGAGCATCCTCTGCTGACCGGTCATACCTGCATTGTGCTCCTTGTCATGATCGGGAAATAACGGAAATATCCGTCGTCAATTCAGTGTATAAAAAATGGACTAACAATAACTATGAAAAACGCCATTCAACATTTGACTCATGATTAATTGTATTTCCTGACAAGGTCATTGTATCGACCATAGAACTTACAGTATAGTGAACTTATACGAGACTGCTGTCCTTGTCTCATCAAATTGCTTGTCAATAATTTACATCGTTACAGAAATTGTTTATTCGTAGAGCATGCTCTTGGCTATCGAATCAACTGAGATATATATACTCCGTATGCAGGTGATGAAAGTATATTGCTGCATAAGTAAGGAAAATTGACGATACAAGTCATCGCATTAATCATATAGCTTGGTTGTTAGACAGCCTTTAACGTCTTTTCAAATAAAATATCTAAGTATGAAACAGAAGTGTCAGACTCTGTGGTATATTTTATCTCAAGCTCACAGGATATATCGTATGGACAAAGGAATGGAAATAAATGTTTCCTTTTCAGCATATGCTATTTCACAAAATGTTCGGCAAAAATACAATTTCTCTGTTACAAATTGTAGAGAGCAAAGTATAAATCAAAAGGCCATGGGATATATATAAATTTTATCCGATAAAACGTTTTAAGTTTGCTTAATTTTGTTATTCATCACTTTTATATAGTTTTATCATATTTTTTTCTATAGAGCCAGAACTAAAGATGAAAATTGGTAATTATTATTTATTTTTTAGTTCTTGATTCATGAAAATCTAATCCAATTCAAAATACAGCCTAGGAAAAAAGCTAATTTGGAATCTTGGTTAATTTATATTTCTTTGTACTATTGTATTTTGTTCTAATGTTTTACCGTTCTCCTCTTTGATTTTGTGAATACGATATTGAAATACAAGTTAATAATATATAAACAATACCATATCTATTAAAGACACAACAAGAGATATGTTGGACAACTTCGAAAAGGAAATGCGTTCTCTTTTCGTTACAACACGTGCAAGTGAAAAAGCCATGCGAATAATAAAGGAAAAGAGATGTGTTTTTCTTAAAGGCAATCCAGGGGACGGAAAAACAACACTAGCTAAACATATCCTTGAAGAACTAATGAGAGAAAAAAAGATGCAACCTTTACAGCTGTTATCTTTAGAAAATTTTTATGGAAAAGTTCCGAAATGTTCTAGAATTATAATATTTCTTGATAATTTGTTCGGAGAAAGATCTGTTCTTAAGGACGAGGTACATTACTTTATTATTCAGAAAGACTTCATTAAAGTTATTCTAAACAATGATGAAAACGGGGATGGAAATATGTTAATAGCAACTTTAAGAAATGATATTTACAAGGAATGTGAAAGCAGACTTAGTGGGATAGATTTTTTAAGAAATTCTATTGTCGATATATCTGATATGGAACATAACATCAACAGAGAGGAGTTAGAATGTTTTTTGTCAAAGTACGAATTAAAAGACACTATCGTGTCCGCTGATGAGATTATAAAAACCAGGAAATTTGGCAATATGATTGGTATTCCTCAGTGTATCAAAATATTAAAAAATATAACACAAAACAAAAGCAAAAAAAATATTGGCGACATTTTTGAACACCCTGTTAAACATTTACAAGAGGAAATCAAACTGAGAATTAATGAAAAAGAACACAAAACTGCTGTTTTGATTTACATTCTACTTTGTGGAGGAAAGGTATGGGATGAAATAATTGAGACACCTCTTAAGGACAGGGAAAGAAAAAAACAGGCTTTAAAAATAATGAAATTAGAGAAAGATGATTCATTAATCAAATTTCACGATTCCGTCGGATATTATGTAGGTTCTTATATACACCACGATGTTGTTAAAAAGGAGTACAGATTTACTCATAGTTCTGTCCAAGAAAGTCTTTTTCTTTATGTTTGTCAAGAATATCCAAATGAAATTGTAAGAGCTTGTGCTCCTTCCCTGTTAATAACTCTTTCAACTACAACCAAAGCCCCTAATTCAATCATTATAGACAACAATTTGTTCCCAGACCTCAAAAGTAGAATTTTTGATATTATTAAAGGAAAGAAAGCTTCTGAATACAAATCAGTTTCTTTAATGGAACTTTGGTCGGACGAAAAGTTTACAGAGGAGGTCATGCTAAATGAGGAATATAAACAGATCATGATAGACAACATTGATGAAAATGGTGATTCAATGTTGGTTCATTTTGCAGGGGCTGGTAATGATACATTGGTAGAATATCTATTACCATGTTCATCAGAAAGACAGAAGTATAACTCATTAAACAAGGCCTGTATGTATAATCGTGTCGAGGTTGTGGACCTTATTCTAAAAGGAGATGTTGCTTATGATCTAAAAACTTGTTTCTTTGCAGTGCAAAGTGGAAATATTGAGATGCTTTTCAAATTTACAGAAAATGTGGATCTTAATCAATTAGAGAATTCAAACCACCCCTCATGGTCCTTTTTAAAAGGAGGTTTACTACATGAAATATGTTTCTTTGGTCAAAACGATTTTATCGATTCTGTCCTAAAACATCATCCATTACTGCGTGATGTTAAAAATGAACAAGGTGGAAACGCTCTTCATTTTGTTGCATTTGCTGGGCAAATAGATGCCTTTAAAATGTTGGTAAACAGTGGATCTAATCCGTATTCTAGATCTCATCATGGTAGTAACGCTCTTCACTATGCTTGTCAAAACGGTAAGTTAGATATGGTGAAGTACATTTGTGAAACCTATCCTGATTTATTGACAAATGATTTGGATTACTCTAATGAGGGAAATTCTCTTTACTGGACTGCGCAATCGGGGAATATTGAGATATTTGAATATCTTCAAGAGAGAGGTGTTAAATTACAATACACAAATGGGAAGACAACACCACTAAAAATGGCCTGTAGAAAAGGGCATATTAAACTATGTAAGTATCTAGTCCAAAATCATCCCCAACTTTTGAATGTCATTGACAATGACGGAGATACAGTTCTACATACCGCAGCCAGAGGAGGAAACTCTGAATTATTCTCCTATTTATTAACTGTTTGTTCGAACGTTAATGCTATGACAAATAATGGTGAATCTGTTCTTCATATTTTATGCGGGGATGGAAAGCTTGAAATGTGTAAGTATTTGGCCCAAAATTATCCTCAACTTTTGAATGCCATTGACAATGGCGGAAATACAGTTCTACATGCCGCAGCGAGAGGAGGAAACTCTCAATTATTCTCCTATTTATTAACTGTTTGTTCGAAAGTAAATGCTGTCACAAATGATGGCAAATCTGTTCTTCATATTTTATGCGGGGATGGAAACCTTGAAATGTGTAAGTATTTGGCCCAAAATCATCCTCAACTTTTGAATGCCATTGACAATGACGGAGATACAGTTCTACATGCCGCAGCCAGAGGAGAACACTCTGAATTATTCAACTATTTATTAACTGTTTGTTCGAACGTTAATGCTATCACAAATAATGGCCAATCTGTTCTTCATATTTTATGCTGGAATGGAAACCTTGAAATGTGTAAGTATTTGGCCCAAAATCATCCTCAACTTTTGAATGCCATTGAAAATGACGGAGATACAGTTCTACATGCCGCAGCCAGAGGAGAACACTCTGAATTATTCTCCTATTTATTAACTGTTTGTTCGAACGTTAATGCTATGACAAATAATGGCGAATCTGTTCTTCATATTTTATGCGGGGATGGAAAGCTTGAAATGTGTAAGTATTTGGCCCAAAATTATCCTCAACTTTTGAATGCCATTGACAATGACGGAGATACAGTTCTACATGCCGCAGCGAGAGGAGGAAACTCTCAATTATTCTCCTATTTATTAACTGTTTGTTCGAACGTAAATGCTGTCACAGATGATGGCAAATCTGTTCTTCATATTTTATGCCGGGATGGAAACCTTGAAATGTGTAAGTATTTGGCCCAAAATCATCCTCAACTTTTGAATGCCATTGACAATGACGGAGATACAGTTCTACATGCCGCAGCCAGAGGAGAACACTCTGAATTATTCAACTATTTATTAACTGTTTGTTCGAACGTTAATGCTATCACAAATAATGGCCAATCTGTTCTTCATATTTTATGCCGGAAGGGAAACGTTAAAATGTGTAAGTATTTGGCTCAAAATCATCCCCAACTTTTGAATGCCATTGACAATGACGGAGATACAGTTCTACATGCCGCAGCGAGAGGAGGACACTCTGAATTATTCTCCTATTTATTAACTGTTTGTTTGAACGTTAATGCTATCACAAATAATGGCGAATCTGTTCTTCATATTTTATGCTGGAATGGAAACCTTGAAATGTGTAAGTATTTGGCCCAAAATCATCCTCAACTTTTGAATGCCATTGACAATGACGGAGATACAGTTCTACATGCCGCAGCCAGAGGAGGACACTCTGAATTATTCAACTATTTATTAACTGTTTGTTCGAACGTTAATGCTATCACAAATAATGGCAAATCTGTTCTTCATATTTTATGCGGGGATGGAAACCTTGAAATGTGTAAGAATTTGGCCCAAAATCATCCTCAACTTTTGAATGCCATTGACAATGACGGAGATACAGTTCTACATGCCGCAGCGAGAGGAGGAAACTCTCAATTATTCTCCTATTTATTAACTGTTTGTTCGAACGTTAATGCTGTCACAAATGATGGCAAATCTGTTCTTCATATTTTCTGCCGGAAGGGAAACCATGAAATGTGTAAGTATTTGGTCCAAAATCATCCTCAACTTTTGAATGCCATTGACAATGGCGGAAATACAGTTCTACATGCCGCAGCGAGAGGAGAACACTCTGAATTATTCTCCTATTTATTAACTGTTTGTTCGAACGTTAATGCTATCACAAATAAAGGCAAATCTGTTCTTCATATTTTATGCTGGAATGGAAACCTTGAAATGTGTAAGTATTTGGCCCAAAATCATCCTCAACTTTTGAATGCCATTGACAATGACGGAGATACAGTTCTACATGCCGCAGCCAGAATAGGACACTCTGAATTATTCAACTATTTATTAACTGTTTGTTCGAACGTTAATGCTATCACAAATAATGGCGTATCTGTTCTTCATATTTTATGCTGGAATGGAAACCTTGAAATGTGTAAGTATTTGGCCCAAAATCATCCTCAACTTTTGAATGCCATTGACAATGACGGAGATACAGTTCTACATGCCGCAGCCAGAGGAGGACACTCTGAATTATTCAACTATTTATTAACTGTTTGTTCGAACGTTAATACTATCAAAAATAATGGCAAATCTGTTCTTCATATTTTATGCTGGAATGGAAACCTTGAAATGTGTAAGTATTTGGCCCAAAATCATCCTCAACTTTTGAATGCCATTGACAATGACGGAAATACAGTTCTACATGCCGCAGCGAGAGGAGGACACTCTCAATTATTCTCCTATTTATTAACTGTTTGTTCGAACGTTAATGCTGTCACAAATGATGGCAAATCTGTTCTTCATATTTTATGCTGGAAAGGAAACCTTGAAATGTGTAAGTATTTGGCCCAAAATCATCCTCAACTTTTGAATGCCATTGACAATGACGGAAATACAGTTCTACATGCCGCAGCGAGAGGAGGACACTCTCAATTATTCTCCTATTTATTAACTGTTTGTTCGAACGTTAATGCTATGACAAATAATGGCAAATCTGTTCTTCATATTTTATGCTGGAATGGAAACCTTGAAATGTGTAAGTATTTGGCTCAAAATCATCCCCAACTTTTGAATGCCATTGACAATGATGGAGATACAGTTCTACATGCCGCAGCCAGAGGAGAACACTCTGAATTATTCTCCTATTTATTAACTGTTTGTTCGAACGTTAATGCTGTCACAAATGATGGCAAATCTGTTCTTCATATTTTATGCAGGGATGGAAACCTTGAAATGTGTAAGTATTTGGCCCAAAATCATCCTCAACTTTTGAATGCCATTGACAATGACGAAAATACAGTTCTACATGCCGCAGCCAGAGGAGGACACTCTGAATTATTCAACTATTTATTAACTGTTTGTTCAAACGTTAATGCTGTCACAAATGATGGCGAATCTGTTCTTCATATTTTATGCAGGGATGGAAACCTTGAAATGTGTAAGTATTTGGCCCAAAATCATCCTCAACTTTTGAATGCCATTGACAATGACGGAGATACAGTTCTACATGCCGCAGCGAGTGGAGGACACTCTGAATTATTCAACTATTTATTAACTGTTTGTTCGAACGTTAATGCTATCACAAATAATGGCAAATCTGTTCTTCATATTTTCTGCCGGAATGGAAACCTTGAAATGTGTAAGTATTTGGCCCAAAATCATCCTCAATTTTTGAATGCCATTGACAATGACGGAGATACAGTTCTACATGCTGCAGCGAGAGGAGGAAACTCTGAATTATTCAACTATTTATTAACTGTTTGTTCGAACTCGTTAATGCTGTCACAAATGATGGCGAATCTGTTCTTCATATTTTCTGCCGGAATGGAAACCTTGAAATGTGTAAGTATTTGGCCCAAAATCATCCTCAACTTTTGAATGCCATTGACAATGACGGAGATACAGTTTTACATGCTGCAGCAAAAAGAGGGAACATGGCATTGTGTTCTTATTTATTCACTGTATTAAACGTAAATGCCATCAAAAATGATGTTGAATCTGTTCTTCATATTTTATGTCGGAATGGAAACCTTGAAATGTGTAAGTATCTTGTGCAAAATTACCCCCAACTTTTGCATATCATTGACAATGACGGATATACAGTTCTACATGCTGCGGCGAGTAAAGGGAATTCTGTCTTATTTTCTTTTTTACTGACTGTTTTTAAGAGTGTAAACGATCTCACAATTGAAGGCGAATCTGTTCTTCATATTTTATGCAGAAATGGGGACCTTGAAATGTGTAAATATCTGGTTCAAAGGTATCCCCAACTTTTTCACATCATTAAATATGACGGATACACTGTTCTGCATGTTGCAGCTAAACACGGAAAGTTAAACATATTTTCCTACCTTTTGTCAGTTGGTATGAGTGATAACGATCTTACAAACGATGGTCAGTCGGTTCTTCATGTGGCATGCATTAATAAGAATTATACTATGTGTAAATATCTGGTTGAACATTATCCAAAATTACTTCATATCATTGATAATGATGGGGAGACAGTGTTACTTTGCGCCGCCAGAAAAGGTAATGTTGAATTGTTTCAGTTAATGATAGACAAAGGTTTGGATGCAAGCATTAGAGATAAATCAGGCAAAACGGTGTTACACTGGTGGTGTAGAAATGGTGACATCCAAATGTGTGAGTATTTGATCAACAAATATCCTCACTTTCTTCATCTAAAGGATGTTGAGGACGAAAATGTGTTACATGAGGCAGCGTATGGAGGCAATGTTATCATTTTCAAACTTGTGACGGGAAAAGGTATTAATGTTTTCAGTAAAACAAAGAAAGGTAAAACAGTCTTACATCAGTGTTGTATGAATGGTATGCTGAACATGTGTCTGTACTTGTTAAAACATTATCCTGACTTAGTAAAAATTATTGATAAAGAAGGAGAAACTGTATTACATGACGCAGCCTTTGGGGGTAATATTGATCTTCTGAAATGTCTAATTGCCAAAGGCTTAGATGAAAAGAGCAAGACAAAGAAGGGAAAAACAGTCCTTCACAAATGCTGTATGAATGGTCATTTAGAGATGTGTAAGTACTTGGTCAAACGTTACAATGATTTGGTGAGAAGTATTGACAATGATGGAGAAACTGTATTACATGATGCAGCCTGGGGAGGAAATGTTGCGTTATTTAGATTTCTGATAAACAAAGGCTTAGATATAAACCGTAAAACAAACAAAGGAAAAACGGTCCTTCACAAATGCTGTTTGAATGGTCATTTAGAGATGTGTAAGTATTTGGTCAAACGTTACAGTAATTTGGTGGGAAGTATTGACTTTGAAGGAAAAACTGTATTACATGATGCAGCATTTAGAGGAAATGTTGCTCTGTTTCAATTTCTTATAAACAAAGGCTTAGATGTAAAGAGTAAAACAAAGAAAGGTAAAACGGTCTTGCACATGTGCTGTATGAACGGTAAGTTAGCAATATGTAAGTACTTGGTCAATAATCACCCGGAATTAGTAGATCTCACTGACAATGATGAAGAAACCGTGATACATTCTGCAGGCGTGGGGGATAACGTTGATTTGCTTAAGCTTTTGATAGCCAAAGGTCTACCCACAGACAGTAAAACAAGAAAGGGTAAAACTGTTCTCCACAAATGTTGTATGACTGGTAAGATACAAATGTGCAAGTACTTGGTGAACAATTATCAGCAGCTACTGACTGTTCAGGACAATGATGGATTTAATGCATTACATGATACAGCTATCGGAGGTGAGGTAGAAATCTTTAAGTTTCTGTTGGAGAAAGGTCTAGATGTCCACAGTAAAACAGGTACCGGTCAGACCGTCCTACATCTCTCTTGTCACGTGGGTAAACACATGGATGGTCACGTGGACAAACAGGCAATGTTTGATTACTTGATAGATTCTTACCCAGACCTATTAAATGTTGGGGACAATGAGGGTAACACGGTCCTACACGTCGCTTGTGTCCAAAATCAAACAAAAATATGTAGCTCTCTTGTTGAAAAGTTTCCCGATTTACTTAATATTGAAAATAAGAATGGGGAGAAGGTTGTTGTATGTTTAGTTGATGGCGAGAAGCAATTTAAAATGACAAACGAACAATAGGAAACCTTTTTTTTTACTGACAAACCTCGCATAGTAAAACACGCTAATAGGGAATCCTTTGATATTGAATGACACTAACGGCAAAGTGATTTCATTAAGAAACCTATCTTCTGCTCAAAATGTCATATATGAAGTAAAAATTCATCCGAGTAGTATTGTTTTTAAATGTACTTTTTTATTCAGGTCCAATATGTCATATGTATATTTTTTTAATAAAGGATCAATATTTTTATATGTACTTTTTTCGAATACACATGTAGACCTATCCTTTATTTGTATTTATTCATTGATATCCAATATTTCACTTGTACTTTTCACTAAAGGCCAGTGTTTATGTATACTTGCTTATTAATGTAATGTATATTTTTTTTATCAAAATGGTTGTATTTCCATGTTTTGTATATATCTTATTCATGAGTTGCGTATACCTATCTGATCCATGTCTTGTATATATCTGATCGATGTATTGTATATCTGATCGTATATATCTGATTCATGTGTTGTATATATTTGATTCATGTGTTGTATATATTTGATTCATGTGTTGTATATATTTGATTTATATGATGTATATATTTGATTTATATATTGTATGAAATTCCTTCATTGTGCTGGTTATGAGGTTTTGTATAGATAATGTATTGGTGTGTTATACATAGAGAATAATACATACCCTTTTTCCATATCACATCCTGTATCAGCTCGAGACACCAATATCAGCCAGAGGGCCGAAGGCCCGAGGGCTGATATTGGTCGAGGGCTGATACAGGATGTGATGTGGAAAAGGGTATGTTTTTTTATATTTATTACATACTTAGTAATAAAATACAGAACACATTAAGATGAGAAGAAAATAAGTAAATAATCATGCACGGACTTCTTACATACATGTACATGGTCTATTGTCTCATACGATTTGGGTTTGTTTCTACTTCAATGACAATGCACTCGATCCTAATTTGAAAATAATCTATTACATGTATTTGTAAATTAAGATTAACCTTATTTTCAAAAAGTTAAAATTAAAAGAATATGAACCCACCAAAAATTGTGTATGATCACAAGTGCTGTTTTTGTGGCTAATTTACAAAGGGTGTGATATTGACGTAATAATAGCCGTATCAGCCCTGCAGGGCTGATATGGATTTGCGGGGCTGATGTAGGTTATCAGTCCTGGAAATCCATATCAGCCCTACAGGGCTGATACGGCTATTGGGACGCCAGCCATATCACATATGCAAAAAACCTGATTTATTACTAAGTGTGTAATAAATGTATGTAGCTTATTAATGTATAGAGTATTTGATGAAAGAATATGGATAAATCTGGGTTTTTATTTACAGCATTAAGTAGTCTTTGTGAATTGAAACTGTTTGAAACAATTCCTTTGTACATACTTCACATTTTTAGTACTTCCACATATTTCATGAAATGGAATGGAAGTAATTTGTTTTACTACCTGTTTTTCTCGCATCTTATGGTATTAATGATGTGTATTATGGTTGAATTTATAGCTTATCAGATAAAGGTGTTGTGTACATAATTGATTGACATGCTGTCTTTATTGTATAATACAGATATAGATAGTGTTAATATAACCTGATTCATGTGTTGTATATATCAGATCCATGCGTTGTGTACATCAGATCCATGTATTGTATCTGATTCATGTACTAGTATTGTATATCCACGTGTTGTAGATATTTGATCCATATGCTGTATATATCTTATCCAAGTGCTGTACATATCTCTGATCCATGTGTTGTATATATCTCATTCATGTGATGTATATATGTGATTCATATGTTGTATAAAATTCCTTCATTGTGTTTTTTTATGAGGTTTTGTAAATAATTTATCAGGGTATTAAATGAAGTTGATTAATGTGTAGTATATTTGATTATTATTTAAAAAAAAATATTCATGAGAATTATTAGTACAAAATTTTAAAGCCAAAAAATTGACAAATGTAAAAATTACTAATTTGAGGTGTTGTGAATATAAGATATTGGTGTATTATAAATAACCGATTAATGTATTGTATATATGAATCTTGTTATCGAACTCACTGAGAATGAGGGAAAAAAACTTTGATCCATGCATCCAAGGATTCGAGATATCCATGGTAAAATATTATAAGAATGAAGAGTTTGGCCTTCACAATCTCTTCAACGTATCCACGGTATTCACCATATCGGTGTTCGAGATACCCAAGTTCAACTGTAATTGATCATGGTGTGTACAAATGTATAAAATGACGATTTCTCCTGATATATTTTAAACTTTTCCTATATATTGATGTGTTTTCTAATATGGCTTAATATGAATGTGATCATTCCCAGTGCTCATTAGAAAGGACATATTTTCTCTGGTGTTTAGGGGGTGGTTGGTTGGTCATTAAATAGATATTCTAAGTGTAAAAGAAATATTGCTTTTATAAATTATTAACGTAGTTTGAGTTTTGTTTATGTTTTTGTAGGCAATAGTATATTGTTTTCTTTTTTAAATCATGCAATCATGATTGAAAGCATATTCTTTATTTTTTTTTTTTTTTTTTTTGGCGAATATAATATGTACATACAGAATTTTATTTTGCAAACATTATATGCAATTTTTTGGTATGTATATTCATCCTAATTATTACAAATCAAAGTGGAAAGACATTTAATGTCTTATGAATGTGTCTCTTAATTATTTTGTTTTCATGAATTGCTATGTTTTTTGTGTTTGTAAGATTTGTGACATGTAGTGTGAAGTGTTAATCTTATATTTTTTTCTCTGATCTATACTTTACAACAAGGGAACAAAAAATTCTGAAATTTAAAAAAAAAATAGATGATGTACAATTGTCATTAATATATAATTAAAGTTCTGCTATTGTTGCATTTTTTTTGGAATTGACTCCACCAGAATACTTTAACAGATTCAAAGTATAGAAACTATTTTTACTTTATGTAGTTTAACATAATCAATCTAAAAGAATAAGTGTCCTTAACGTATTTAAAAGATGTCAGACAAATATAATGTAGGTAAATACTTCTTACATAGTCTTAAATAATGAAAATTCCAAATACTTTTAATTATATAAATAGTTCATAAAAGTGTGCTTTTGAGGAAAGCATTTTACAATTAAAATACACTAAAGAAAATATATGAACTAAGAAAAGCGGGTAATTAGTTATCGCCTTTGTCATTTTAATAGCATAGAGAACTGAAAATTCTGCAAGGGATATTTCATATTCATTTAATTAATCATATATTGTGATCAGACATTTTCAAAACACTCTTTCAAAAAAAATTCTATTGCGTGATGCCTTACATCGTTGAAATTATGAAATATCTATATATGTAAAAGTTTGCTTAACTTTTGATATCACTAGAGAATGGAATTACCTTTTGAAACCTTATCTTTAAAAGTTTTCTTTTTTCTCTATCATTTGTTTAAAGAATTATTATATATTTCGTGTTGTAAGAGGATATAATTTTTTTTAGCTTTACCTTTTTAAATAGTTACTTAATCTATAAACATGAGAAGATGAATATAAATGATAATTTGCATATGAAGATATTATTTTATGTTGTCATCTCTGGTAATCGTTTTATCATCATGTGCTTAATTATTGCTTCGAATTTTTCATTTGTTAATGCACATTTAAATGCATTGCAAGTATAATAAAACACAGCTAAGATATACAGTGTAACTTCTTGCTTTAGTGTTTAATGTACGAGGGGTGATCAAAAAGTTCGCAAACTAGCTCTATATCTACAAAACCACAATTCAGATTAGAATGAAATTCGGTACACACATAGCCATACACAAGGTCTATAAATAACATATGCTGAATAAAGTTTCTCTCCTTGTTTGTGACATCACAATGTAAAAATGACGTCACTATTTATGTCACTTGTGACGAAAAATGGTTGTCTCGGTCGAACTCGTTCAACAAACGACTGTACATTTTATTGTAATATCTTAGAAATCCCTCTACAGTATCATATAATAATTTGTACACAGTTTATTGAGATAAATGATTTCCTATAAATCCAATTAATGATTGGATTAATCGTTTTAGTGAAGGAAGGCTGATGGTTAAAAATGATACTTGTCATCTTGCCCAGTGAAAGCAAGTTCGAAAAGATATGTATTTTTAATTAAGCAATTTGCTATCAAAGACCTCCAATTACATGTAGCACTTTGAAAAATAGTTGAATATTTGAACAATGATATAGGTATTAAATACCTAAGATATCGTTTACTTTAGATTTTAAACATATTAGATATGATAAAAAGGATGCACCCATTCTCTATCCACCTTGAATAAATTTAAAGGTCTCTTCTGAGACAGAAGATTTGTGTTTTAATGGTCGCCATGCTTATTTTTGGAAAGGATGTTATTATCCACCCATTCTGTTGCCGAGATATGACCATTTCTGACAAATTAACAGTTCTTGTCATAAAAATTAACTTACATGGAAATAAATATAAAACTCGGAAAAATCTTTTAACTTTTGTGACAGAACACTACGGAGGGGGTCACGTGACCGCCAATATCACGTGATTCGCGCATGCGCAGAACGGTGGTTGATGTGCATTAAAATCGGGGAGGATTAATTTAAAATATAAACAACATTAAAACCAAATATGTTTCTTGTATGGAAGTTATTCAATTAGTTTGCGAACTTTTTGATCACCCTTCGTACATATATATATATATATATATATATATATATATATATATATATATATATATATATATATATATATATATATATATATATATATATAGATATATTTTCGAATCAATGTACATGAATGATTTAGAGGTACATTATGGAAATGGAAATGTGCTTTAGTCGAATAAATTGAAAAGAGTGTTTTTTGCAAGAATTATCAAGTCTTCTAGTATAAAAAATCATACTCAATGCCAAATGTCAGTATGATTACTAAAATAACTTGAACATAATTTATTTTATTGACAAGTCAAAATGATTAGACACGAGTTCTATAACTTATCTAGAGTGCTTTCTTCTCAATTTAAAGACTTTGATCACACTTAACACGTCCTGAATTTCGCAGGTCATTTTACTTTGTCTACATTTGCTGTGTAGAAGTATTAATTGTAGTGTCGGTTTAAAAAAGTGACAAGTTCTAATTTGGACAGACTGTTTTAATTTTCTGAATTATGAAAATCAAAGGGAAAAAAATCAAGCACAACCGCAACAAACAAGGGAAGACTAGAATTTCATTCAATCTTTGAATTTGTTTTTGGCCAAAAGCATTTTACGATCAAAATTGAAATCTTTTGTCGAAATTTTAAGGAAACGCTATGTTATAGGACTCTCAATATATCTTCCTCTAATCATTAATAGAGATAAGGTCAAGATCTTAACCTTTATGACTCAAAACGTTGCCCTTTAGCTCTTGAATAGGTTCATTCAATATTTAAGAGAATGACAACGACGACATAATTTACTTAATACCCAACCATCAATATTAAGTAACCTTTGTATGAGAAACAACTTGTTCTTTCTGTTATCTGTCTACTTATGAAAGCTTCCGTAGAAAACCAAATTAAGTCAGACACTGGGATCCAATTTCAACACGTGGACTCAGGAAGTTTTGGAATATCTGCATATAAAGGCCAGGTAGATTGCAAGACTAATATTAAATCAATAAAGGTTACGCTTGAAAATATATGAAATTTAGTACTATGAAGAATCACCGATAGATATTTGATGCCTGTAAAATACCATATAGTTCTTTTCTTAAAGCCCTGTAAAACATTAAAACGATAAATGTGCAGATAGATTTTAAAGCTTATTGCCATGCCTTATGCTGACAAAATATATACATCAATGCATATATGAAATAAAGGGGTTGTGTATAGAGATGCAATTTGCTGAATCGTCATTTAGGGTTCTTTCAAATTTTTTCTCATATATTACATACAATGATTTTTTAAGCAAATCTATCATAAGTTACATACGGACTGATGATTGTTATGCCATTATTTACACACTGAATTGTAGACTATTTTTTCCCTTCTTGTCTCAATCATGACAAGAATTACACGGCCGGTGTGAATGGTCGGCAAGGGAAGCTCACTCCTGCACGGCATCGGATCCGACCTTTGATGTTTGAACTTTGACATGTAGATGTCCGAGTTTGCTCCTCTCCAAAATTTATATTAATGTTTTATGAACTCTTGAGTTTGCGTAGTGCTCGTTGTACAAAGTATGAGCCGAGTCCTCGAGTGAAATTTCTGAAATAATATGGAAATTAAGTTTTTATGCAGAAATATGTCCTTAATATTTCTGTGTAGTGGCTGTGATCTTTTAAAATATTTAAGTTCAGTACAAGCGGAAAATAAATTTCAACTTAACCTGTCCAGAGTATCTCGGGTATAAAAGGAATTGTATTTTTTGTATTTTTTTGAAAATAATGAAGAATAAAATATCAATCATGGTCGTGTGTTCGATGGTACGATGGCTGGTATAGGACATGCTATGATAATTTTTTTTTTATTAATTCTTGGCCACGAAATAAAATTCGTGGGAACGAAATAAAAATTCGTGGCCACGAAATAAAAATTCATGGGAACAAAATGAAATTCGTTGGAACGAAATAAAATTTGGGCCACGAAATAAAAAATCGCGGGAACAAAATAAAATTCGTGGCCACGAAATTAAAATTCGTGGGAACGAAATAAAATTCTTGGCCATGAAATAAAATTCGTAGCCACGAAATAAAGTTGTCCTATATAAACCATTTTAGCTTCTTCTCTCTTTTGTATTAATATATAGAGTTCGTAATTTAGACGCCAATGTGTGCATACACGTGCGAACAAAACTGCAAACAAAAGTTGAGAAGATATGTTATTTACATATAGCTAAGCTTATGTCTAGTGCATTTTTCAATGTTCTTCACACATTTAATGCTAGATGTTTCAAATAAATAGTGTGTTATTGTAAGGCTTTTCTAAGTCAATCACTCATTTTTTATTTGTAATAATCAGTGGCAGAGTAAGCCCCTATTATCGGAAACGTGACATCTTAAAAATAAAAGCAATACTCAGATATTGTCATCATGATTGTTTTCGCATAAAACTCAACTGTTTAATACAAATTAAAGTGTGTGCTCTTCAATATAGGTACATGTATTATATGGGGAAAAATGCGATGAACTAGAGTAGTGAGATCAGTTTTGAAACTATTTAAAGGTTGAATTAATGGTCACAACAATTATTCGTTCATAATTATCTTCATTATCATAACCGATAAAAATCAAATTTCAAAAAGAAATGATAATTCAGGCATATTATTCAATACCCATAACGATTTTATATAAAAATTCATTTGATTTATTCCAGTTGAACGATAATAATACATAAGTCTGTTCATCTTGAACGACATACAAATGAAGAAGCTAAGAATGATATTATACAGCACAACTTTATTTCGTGGCCACGAATTTTATTTCTTGGCCACGAATTTTATTTCTTGGCCACGAATTTTATTTCGTTCCCACGAATTTTTATTTCGTGGCCACGAATAAAAAAAAAATTCTTACACCGTGTCCTTTACCAGCCACCGTACGATGGGGGCAAAATCAGAGATCATAATTTTACATTTTACACTAAGACGTAGATGAAAATACATAAAATATTTTAAAGAACTTTACTTAATTAAATTGCAATATGCACAATGAATAAAGACTCGTGCAATCACTCTACAAGAATTTTAAAGATTCAAATTTGTTCGAATCATGGGCCCTTCAGTAAGGTAAGGCCACGATAAGGTGTAAAAAATAGATAGATGGAATACATATAGGAAAAAGTATTTTCGTGAAGTCTGTTCTTAAGAAAGGCAGAGCATTAAAATGCATGTATTCACAGCAGTGTCGAATCATAATTACTCAAGTGGTAATTCATACCAAATTTTATTGAAAAAAACTGAAAAAAGAAAATGATATAAGCAGGGAGATTTTATATGTAGGACTCCAAAGTGCGATGGAACTCCAAAGTCCGATGGTCACGCCAAAGTCCGATGGTCTGCGCCAAACCCCGATGGTTTGACACGCCAAAGTCCGATGGCACAGAAAACAATTAACGTCTATGACGTCATAGTACTACTGTGCAAAAAAATGCGATGCCACGCCATGCCAATAAATAAATAAAAAGTATCATAAATAGAAAGACTAACCCTCGGCTTTTGGATGTATAGGTGCTAGACTAAGACTTATCAGTCGAACAATGAGTATCAACTCTAACTTAACTATCACAGGTGGGTGCAGGACTAATCTAAATCAGTACAATAGTGTGCGAGGACTAACCCTAAAATCTCTCGGGTGGCTTCGAAGAAACGTCTTAGTGTTTAAGGACTAACCCTTATAACTCGAATGGTGTACGAGGACCAACCCTAATACCTCTGGTGGGTGAAAACAAAAAGCAATATCAGTAAAAACGTATATGTGAGACGAATACTGAATCAATGGATTTTGAGTGCAAAATAACGTCATGACGTCGGACTATTGTGACGTCATAAACGTTAATTGTTCCTCCGCACCATCGGATTTTGGCGTGTCAGACCAACGCACATTAGCGTCGCGTGTCTCATAGTAAACGAGCCATCGGACTTTGGCATGACCATCGGACTTTCAAATTGGCGTCCGTAAAGACAACGAGCCATCGGGGTTTGGCGCAGACCATCGGGGTTTGGCGAGACCATCGGACTTTGGCGTCACCATCGGACTTTGGAGTCTTAAGGCATAATGATATGGAAACATAACTACAAAACATATCTATGCTATATGCGTTCAAGTTTATGCCAACTTGGGATATTACGGCGAAACTAGGGCTAAAATCGGAAATTATACCTCACATAGATCTTTAATAAGTCTGAAGGGCCTGGAGGAAAAATGTCTCCAGAAAATCAAGACCAAATAATGAAAAGTGAAGATAACAAACAGAAATCAAACTAAAAATCACACTGAAACAATAACAATCGGGAGCAAACACAGGGCTCCAGAGATTCAGACCTGGGATGAGGTGCCAATAAGGATAAAGCATCCCCTATACACCATGTACTATATGTCATGATCGGGTGAACGAAAGCGATTTGTAGAAAAATCAGTGTAAAGATAATGGCCTATCATTTTGTGAGAAAACGTCAGTCAAGTTTTGACTTAAGGGAATCCGACCCTCAGTCAGGTAGGACAACTCTTTAATTATAATTTAATTCAAAATGTCTTTAAATGAAGCTTGAAAATTGGATCTTTAAACAATTTTCATTATATGTCTCTCAATGTGCTTCAAGGTTCTTAGAACTTTTCAGAAAGGTATAATTAAAAGTAGAATTTTTTATCCATTTTTAGATACAATGTTTATTAACATGATATGAAATTAGAAGTGATTTTTCTTTGAATAAAGCAAAAATGTTCAAAATTTGTTATCTTTTCAAAACCCCTGGTAACACATGCTAATTTGTCCAAGAACATGTAATGGTATTATAAGTTTAAAGAAGAGGGCACGGTTTGTGCTGTATTGTGCCCTAAAAATTCAACGTTCTTAAAAATTTATGAAATTGGCTTAACAAGAGTTGAGTAGATGAATATGATAAATCATCAAAGAAAATGACATGAAGTAGGATCGTTCTGGAAATATGACGTCATTAATTTGGTACATTTCTAAATTAAATGCAGAAAAGCCTCAAAATGACTAATTTCTGTGCTTACTTGTATTTTCCTTTAGAAAATAGTGTCTGCCACCGTCGCTCAGTTCAGTTTTTGGATATTTTATAAACTGCTTTGAAAAATCACATACATGTATCTCAAAATCTTTGTGGGCGACGGTGGCAAAGTATGTTTTCTGAAGAAAATTCCACTGAAAATTGATAAATTATGCAACTTTTCAAGAAAATACAGGAAAAAGAACAAGTTAATGACGTCATAATTTGAACAAATAGCAAGCAATGCAGCTGTCTATGAAGTCAATTGAAGTGGATTTTCATTTATTGTGGGAAATGGTTGTATCAAGAACTCTATGTTTTCTGTTGTTAGAGATATTTTGTGATTTCAGACTTGAAATTAATTCAAAGTTTAGTGTCTTCTGGGATGTTCTAAGTTTTAAGAACTTGTATCCAATCCTTTTATTGTAACATCTAAACAATAACCAACAATAAACAATCAACATGGTTCTGTTGTCCTGTACTAGTGTCTAGTCATTTTTCTGCATTCATACATTATGTAAAATTAGGATCCTGTTATTTTGGGGTGTTGCTAAAACGCGGAACGGAAAACGGAACGGAAAGCGGAACGGAACGGAAAACGGAAAATTTTTGTCAAACAAATAACAAAGATTCGATATAAATCAGATAAAAGAGCAATATTCCTGTTGTAAAAATCATTTCTAATAAAAATTTATTGTAAACTATTATATAATCATGAGTCATATAAACACCCTCCGTGGAAAAAATGGTACTGAAAAAAATTCGCCCCCCCCCCTCCCCCCGCTTCCACGAAATAGGATTTTCGTGTTTGGGCAAATGACATATCCCAATTTTTTGCTTGTCAAATTTGTTGTATGTTGGAAATTTTTTACTGACCCCCCCCCCCTCTTTCAATTTGTTTCCAATGTCAATGTCTGTAAAGACAAAAATAACTACTTGTAATATTCACATTGTACATGCAGTGTCGAATTCGCGAATCATGAAAGGGGGAGTGGCAGTTTCGAGTCTGTGTAAGGGCCCACATCCACATTAAAAATTGATTTATTAAACCTTATTTATATTTTGAACACAAAAAAGGGGCAGACCTATTACAACTTTTCAGACCTTTCCGATGAGTGGGAAAACAAGCTCATTTTTACGGGGTCATTCATATACACACACACGCTAAACATACACACATTTGTACCGCAAACAAACATAATTTAACTTCACTGAATGCAAAGATTCTGCATTATATCTACCACATGAAAGTTTTCCAACTTTGTCTATTCAGAATTTAAATATACTGAAAGGAAAAAGAAACGCAGGGTAAACTTTTGAGGTGAAGTAAATTTGTTTTTCTTAAGATACATTTTAGTTTTCCTATCTTACTTTTAAAATCATCTTTCAAAAAGATATAACCAAATTCTCATATGATTTTGTCTAATTATTCATGAGTTATTGAAGCTCAAATGACGATACCTCCCAAAAGGGAAAATCGAAAACTCTCATTTTCTTCAATATCTATCTCGTGCATCTGTCAGAGTCTTATTTCTCCTTTGCATGGAATTTCATCAGAGTGTTAATCTTTCAAACCCTGGCTATATTTAGCATGGGTAACCACGCAAAAAAAATAAGTCAAACGGCGTGCGCATGCGCCAGTGACAGGAATACAACAGTAAGTTGACTGGCTCAAAAAACCAAAATGCGGAATTGTTTTCTTTCAAATTTCGTATGAATGTAATGATTATAATGGTGTACTCTATAAATGGCTGTTTTTGTGGTAGTAAGGTAGCGATTTGAGAGATGGCAGGACGAATAACCCGCTCGTAACATGGCACTGTTTCGCGTTATCGTCATCGTCACGGTTGATTGAAAACCACTCCAGACCCTCTCTGACAACGGCTAAAACGTTTTATGGGGGAAAATTTACAAGAGGCTGCTTAGTAAACCGTTGTTGCCTTTTTCATTAATTAGGCAATTCGAAAACAAGACCCCATTGAACTTCCGTAAACTGTGCCAAGATTGCAAGAAATTCATAATGTCTCTTAATATTGAAAAACGATGTGCATACCTCATACACATCAACTAATACAACAAGATTTGTGGACAAACACGTCGTTATCAAATTGCACGTGTTTTGGGCTTTTTAGCGCTTTCCCTACGTGACGTCATAAATTTTACGGTTGAGTAATTCTGAATACTGATTTTAATGCACAGTAACTAAATTTCCCTTCTGACCAATTTTCGTAATTTTCGGTCATGTGGTCAAATTTTTATCAACAATTATGCTACCCTGCGTTTCTTTTTCCTTTCAGTATATATAGAAAGCTACTTTATTTTGAATAAAATTTTAACCAGTGTATATAAGAGATGTTTATTTGAGCTGAACGTAAAGGTTTGCGCTAAACGTAATCTTAATAATTTTTTTTTTACATTTTATTTCTCTTACCATGATTCATCTAGATATCAAATATTTAGTACTGAAAGATGTTGGAGTTAGAACTTATTCCCCCTCCCGAATCAAACAATTGTCTTCTTTTTGTGTTTTTGCTTGTCTAATACTTTTTAAGTTCTTTTAAACCCCCCCCCCCCACCTTTTTTTTCAAATTCGATTCTAGGTGAATGCTATGTTAGCGATTTTCGTAAATAAGAGACCAAGCATTACAAAATCAACTTGTATTTAATAGTGGAGGTTGAATATATAAAAGATATATCGTTTATGATAAAATTTTTGTATTTTAAGTGATTTAATCCAAAATAATATATTCCGTTTTTTGTTCCGTTCCGCTTTCCGTTCCGCGCTTTAGCAACACCCATTATTTTGTACCAACCCTAGTCCTATGATAAAATCATTCCACATAACTGAAGAATGTTTGCTTTTCAATATGATGGCATGCTTCTTGTCAATTGAAAAGATATTTTCCCCCCTTCCAGAAAGCTTATTGCCTATAGAGCCTAAACATATTCCCAAGGACCCCAATCTGAACGAAATTATAGTCTTGAAGAACACCACCTGAAGATGCTAGTGTATAAATATGAAAATATTTTCTTTTCACTACCCTTTTATATTTCTATGTAAAACAATGATCACTTAGTTTGTCCCCACCCTACTCCCAGAAACCAAATTTGAACAAACTTAATGAGTATACAATGTACATTAACTGATAAACACTTCGACACAAACTAGATAGTAATGACTGTGCCATATCCTTGAGAAAATTATTTATACCTTATAAGCAGAATTTTTTAGCGAGGGTTAAATTTTGGCATTATTAGCGAGGGTACCAATATCGCTTAAAATTGAATATGGCTAAAAATTAATTGCACTTTTCTGTAATAGCTTCCTTAATGAACTTTTTGAAATAGCAAAAATTTCATTTCGCTAAAAAAGCAAATACCACTTTTGAAGGACAAATCACTAAATTTGCGTCTCACTATAATTTCAATTTATAAGGTATTAAAAATCATGGCTTGGCTATCTTGAAAAATTTTTTTTCAATACATTCCTATGGAATCCGGATAGGGCCACGCACTTCACTATCGCACCATCGAGCATCAACTTAAAGGTCGATGGCGCGATAACGATGAAACGGTGGTGCGATAACGATGAAGCGATGATGCGATAGCGCGATGACGATGATGCTATGGCGCGATAATGCGATGGCGATGGTGCGATAGCACGATTGAGCGATAGTGAATATCGCTTCATCGTCATCGTACTATCGCACCATCGTCATCGCATCATCGTGTCATCACTATCGCACCATCGCGTCATCGTACCATCGCGTCATCGCATTATCGCACCATCGTCATCGCATTGTCGCGCCATAGCATCATCGTCATCGCGCTATCGCACCATCGCCTCATCGTCATCGCATTATCTCTTCATCGCACTATCGACCTAAACCTCGATGGTGCGATGATTCGATAGTGAACTGCGTGGCCCTATCCGGATTCCATACATTCCTCTGTAAAAAGGATCATTCTCTATAAGGCCGTTTTGCGGCCTACAATGACTTCAAATTTTCAGAAAGTATTTTTTCCCTTAAAAATTGCATGAATCAATAGGCTTCTCTTTCAATTTAATGATAAATATTGGTTGGTTAATGATACAATAGTATTTTTAATGATATAGGGTCACAAAGTAAGGTACTATCGGTCCTTATCAGCATTAGAGTAATGGGAAAACACAAGAGGGTTGCTGTGTTAGATAACTCCTACGCATGTCATAGCCACTTTTAACCAACACCAAAATTTGCATGTAAAATCCTTATAGACATAAAAAGTGACTACCAAATTATGAATTTGGTTAAAGGTGGTTATGACACCTAAATAAAAACTTTTCACTTCATTTTGACGATATTTGCAGAAAAAGCTAACTACTCACATTGAAGGATATCAGCTTATGTAGATTTTTTTCTTTTTATAAACTTTTGGTAATATTACAATTTTCTGTTGATTTACTAAGCTATATTAAAGCCAAGCATATTTACTTAAAAATGGAACTTTTTACTAAAAAATCTAAAAATCGAAGGACTGAGAAGACTGGATGTCATGAAATTACAAGTGGAGACGTTTCTTTGAAATGTCTAATAAACTTTTTATAGAATATAAGGTGTGAATATGAGTTATCTTTTATATTTATAATGATAGTTTAATATATCTATATATGTTACTTCTTTGAACTTCGTTATGAGTTCTGCAAATATTCTTTGTATTTCCTTATGAGTACTGAATATTTTCTAGAAATGATAAAAGCAATCTTTGTTGAATCGGTAACATGCATTTATTATTTGTATTATACACTTTTTTCCTATGGGTACACACAAAATTTTTATATGGACACTTCCGTACTAGTATCATTTGATCCATATTTTCAATTGTTAACTGGGTCAAAATATTGAGACGACTCAATCTATTTATCACACTTCTTTGATATCATCGACATAAGTTACGATAACATTAGTCCTGTCCTAGAAAATAAACTGATAAAGTGGAGGGGGGTTCCTAAATGATTGTGATTGATAAATGAATGTTGCTTTACCCCATTTAAGGATTTTTCAACCAGATAAAGAAATCATTCACTTAAGGTCAAGTGTTTATGCATAATTGCATTAATAACCAACGCCCAACGCAGGACGGGACCCTTTTTTGAAAAAAAAAGATAATATCCAAAAGACCGATGACAATTACTTTAAATGCTAAAGACTTAGGTAGTGAACTGTCACTATCCAATGTTAAACCTTTTTTGACGCTGCACTGGGAAAGAGACTGAATTTAACCTACAGGTTTCAAGAATGGGAAAGGAGCATCAAACCCTAAGGGTCCATTTTGTACCTTGGATGGTGTACTGTAGAACTCTTGAGTCCGTATACTAGTACCGGTATATACGAAGTTGAAGGAACTGTTAAAACTCTGCTCCATTTTATGTTATGCCATTAGACACGAGGGGGGAGGGGGGTTCTCAACTTTAATACATGTAAATACATAAAGTTTAGAAGGCATTCTTAATTGATTACATCGTGCAGCACAAGTAATTGAATAAAAGCAAAGCCATTTTACGACGCTATTTCATTTTACTTAGAGATGTATATTTCAATGCAATCGTTCTGAGTTATATGCATTGACTATTTACATGTATATGGATAGTAAACATGTACTTGCATTGATATTTTTATGCTATTAATTCTTTATTTTTTGCAATTGTTGAATTTCTTTTCTTAATTACTACTTCAGTTTTATTTAATCACAATCAAAATCCAATCAGTGCTTTCAACATTTGATACATAACTTTTAGAGTTCAATAAAAACTTAGAAACCTCATTTCTAAGATGGTTATTTTATGCGTAAAATAAGTACCACATCTATAGAAATGATATACAATGGCAGTATAATTGTATATGATATAATACTTTTCAATAATTTGCAAATCAAACTTTTTTCAGCACCATACAATGTGAATTTCGTAAAGATTTACGTTCAAAATACGCAAAATGTGGATGCATTAGAATTCTTGTCATAAAAAATATCTTAAACATTAAATTTTAAAAATCTTCGAATTTATTACTTAGGTCTGATGTATTTCCGACATAAATAAACATTTTTTTATCATTTACATTCAGAAACATGCATAGAAACTTGATTTAAATAGACCTATCCTCAATTTTTCTCTAACTGACAGCCATTTTTTATCTCTAAATCACGTGACTTAGATGATCGATGTTGAAAAACAAACATCAAAATCATGAACCAAAATGATTATAGTTATATAAAATCACATTTCAAAGTGATTTTATCGTAGGCCGGAAAATGGCCTTATAGAGAATGAAGCTTTGGATTACCTCTTGTGGTCCCACCATAACCTTGACACAGGTTTATGATTTTAATAAATGAAAATCTACTTGCGAATGCTTCCATATTGATATATTTACATTCAATGTAATTTTCCCCATGTAATCCATTTGAAATCAACGACTTCAAATTTCTATAACACACGCGAAACCTAATGTCACAGCGCGTTAGAATACACAGTAGGAACTATGCATTTTCAATACTCTAGGAACACCAAAATGTACATCGTTTTGACACAATTTAATGAAAAAAATAAACACTGTTAAATTAACGTAAAAATATAACAAGTGTGCGTTTAAAATTACCTTGTTACTTTTTTCCTCGCAATGTTCGTTAGCGTTATTTAACTTTGCGACGTCACAAACGGCTCTTACGTCTATCAAGCACAACAGTTTTGAAGGGCGCTAAATTCACATTAAAAATTACCGAAACAAAGAGAAGATTTTCAAAGATTTTTCCTATATATTTCTATGTAAAAATTTGATACCCCATTGGTGCCCTGTCCTTCCCCCGGGGGTCATTATTTGAAGAATTTAGAATCTACACTATACCAGGATGCTTCCACATCAGTTTCAGCTTTTCTGACCCAGTGGTTCTTGAGAAGAAGATTTTCAAAGACTTTTCCTATATATATCAATATAAAACTTTGATTCCCATTGTGGCCCCACCCTTCCCCCGGGGGTCATGATTTGAACAATTTAGAATCTACATTATACCAGGATGCTCCCACATAAGTTTCAGCTGTTCTGGCCCAGTGGTTCTTGAGAAGATTTTCAAAGATTTTTCCTATATATTTCTGTGTAAAAACTTGATTCCCCATTGTGGGTCCGCCCTTCTCCCGGGGGTCATGATGTGAACAATTTAGAATCTACACTATACCAGGATGCTTCCACATAAGTTTTAGCTTTTCTGGCCCAGTGGTTCTTGAGAAGAAGATTTTCAAAGACTTTTCCTATATATTTCTATATAAAACTTTGATTCCCAATTGTGGCCCCGCCCTTCCCCCGGGGGTCATGATTTGTACAATTTAGAATCTACACTACCCCAGGATGCTTCCACATAAGTTTCAGATTTACTGGCCCAGTGGTTCTTGAGAAGAAGATTTTTTAATGACCCAACCCAATTTTTGTCTTTTCTTTATTATCTCCCCTTGCGAGGGGATATGTCCCTTCATTTTAACAATTTAAATTCCCCTTCACCCAAGGATGCTTTGTACCAAGTTTGGTCAAAATTGGCCCAGTGGTTCTTGAGAAGAAGTCGAAAATGTGAAAAGTTTACAGACGGACAGACGGACGGACTGACGGACGGACGACGGAAAAAATGTGATCAGAATAGCTCACTTGAGCCTTCGGCTCAGGTGAGCTAAAAACGATAATGAAAGGAAAAATTAGAGAATGTAAATATAGGCATTGAATTCATATTTTGGGATGTCTTCGGTCCTAAACGCGGAACGGAATACGGAACGGAAAACGGAACGGATCGGAAAACGGAATATATTATTTTGGATTAAATCACTTAAATTGCACAAATTTTATCATAAACGATAAATCTTGTACACATTCAATCCCCCACTACTAAATACAAGTTGATTTTGTCATGTTCAGTCTCTTATTTACAAAAGTCGCTAACATTGCAGTTAATAGAATCGAATTAGAAAAGGGGAGGGGGGGGGGGTAAACGAACTTGAAAAGTATTAGACAAGCAAAAAACACAAAAAGAAGACAATTGTTTGATTCAGGAGGGGAGATAAAACACAAAAAGAAAGCAATTGTTTGATTCAGGAGGGGGGATAAATTCCAACTCCCAACATCTTTCAGTACTATTTTTTACGCTAACTTACTACATAATATTAACAAAAAGGGTGAGAATGTGAATTTGAACGAACAATTCCGTAGTAAAAAGGTTATGACGGGGGGGGGGAGGTATTTGATATCTAAATGAACCATGGAAAGAGAAAAAAATGTTTCAAAAAATTATCAAGATTACGTTTAGGGCAAACCATTACGACAAGCTCGAATAAACATCTCTTATACACACTGGTTGTTAAAATTTCATTCAAAAATAGAGTCCTTTTGTGGATGGACAAAGTTGTGGTAGATATAATGCAGACTGCAGAATCTTTGCATTCATTGAAGTTAAATTTTGTTTGTTTGCGGCACATATGTGTGCATGTTTTTTTAGGGGGGGAGGCGTATATCAATGACCCCGTAAATATGAGTTTGTTTTCCCGCTCATCGGAAATGTCTTAGAAGTTATAATAGATCTGCCCAACTTTTTGTGTCCAAAATTAACATAAGGTTTAATAAATCATTTTTTTTAATGTGGCTCTAGGCCCCTACACAGACCCGAAACTGCCACCCCCCCCCCCTTTCATGACTCGCGAATTCGACACTGCGTGCACAATCTGAATAGCATAACTAGTTATTTTTGTCTTTTCAGACATTGACATTAGAAACAAATTGAAATAGGGGATGGGGGTCAGAAAAAAATTCCAACATACAACAAATTTGACAAGCAAAAAAAAAAGGAGGATATATCCTTTGCCCAAACTCGAAAATCCTATTTCATGTGTGTGTGGGGAGGGGGGATTTCTTTCAGTAGCATTTTTTCCACGGAGGGTGTGTATGACCCATTAATATATAATAGTTTACAATTAATTCTTATTAGAAATGACTTTTACAACAAGAATATTGCTCTTTTATTTGATTTATATTGAATCTATGTTATTTGTTTGACAACAAATTTTCCGTTTTCCGTTCCGTTCCGTTTTCCACTCCGGGTTTTAGCAACACCCTTTACCTTGCTGTTTTTTAGAAGATTTCTAAAAGGTGTTCTCGTGTTAAGAATTTCAACTTTCATCAATATTTGTTGCCATGATTTGAACAAATCTTAATCTACCTTAGTGCTACAGAGTATCAATGTTTTTGTAGTATACAGACCTTTCAATTCTTTTCAACTGCATTTTATTGCCACCCCCTAACCTTTGCAATAAGCTTAAATTTTACACAAAACCATTGTACTTCTCTTTTATTTGTCTTACTTCAACATAAGTAATATCAGAATGTTCATTTTGTTAATATTTTGTTTTTCACTACACAATACATCCAGTTTTCTACGATCTTTTAAGAAACATCTGTGGATCCTTTCAGTACTTTGATTATCTAGATGCCGCTGAATGTCCTGAGGTTTCAGAGGAGGGACTTCCCGGGATATTTCTTTCCTCTGTGTCCTCCCCCTCATCACGTGACCCTTTATAAGATTCCCCCTCTACAGGTCTAGAGTTATGTCCCCCTGACCTGACGTCCTCATCACTCCCACTCGCCAATGGCGACTGTTCCCGTAGCAACTGAGCGAACTTCTCATGTGGAGGACTTTCAGGGGATTTTCCCTGCTCAGAAAATTCCTGTCGAAATAAGTTTGCAAGATGGCGGGGTGGGGAGTTACTTCCCTTGGCAGACAGAGAATTATCACAGTTATTTCCCCTGTCACTTACGTCACCAGAGTTTGTAAATGTTGGTGGATGTCCACTATTGGCATGGTCACCCCCATGGTACCTCTGTAGAATCTCTCTGATCTGGACGGAGGAACGGTCAACATTGTCCATACACATTCTAAGTTTGTCCTTGTGGTGAGAGGTCATAAGGTCATAGGACAGTTCTCGGGCCGTCTTACACAAATGGATAGAGGCGGACACAATACTCATACAGGCAGCTGTCAAAAATAAAGGTATATCTAATTATTATCTCAATACTCATGACATACAGGCAGCTGTCAAAAATAAAGGTACATCTAGTTATTAAATTAATACTCATACAGGCTACTGTCAGAAGTAGAGGCATTTCTAGTTTTTATCTCAATGCTCATACAGGCCGCTTTCAAAAAAAAAAGGTATATCTAATTATTATCTCAATGCTCACACAGGCAGATGTCAAAAATAAAGGTATATCTATTCATTATCACGGATGACAATACTCATACAGGCCGCTGTCAAAAATAAAGGTACATCTAGTTTAATATTATATTAAAACTCACACAGGTTACTGTCAAAAGTAAAGGTATTTCTAGTTTTTATCTCAATGCTCAAAAATAAAGGTATATTTTGGTGTTCCCTTGGGGCAACTTGCTTCTTCGCACACTCGTCGTTCGGGTGAAGATGCCAGAGTTTGAATTTGTGAGGGTGAAAATGCAAAGCCGGGAAGACGAAGGAGCGAAAGTGTGAAGATGCAAAGGGGAAGCGCCAAGATGCGAAGGCGATCGAGAGTGCAAGGGTGCAAAGGCTAAGGAGTGATATTAATGTTGCATTTTCACTCTCACACCTTCGCCGTTACGTATTCGCACTTTTGCTCTTTCGCCTTTGTGAATTCGCACTTTAACCTTGGCAACTTTGCACATTCGCCTTTGAATTTAATTTCTATGGAGCTCTTTTTCTTAAAGAGTTAATTTTAGTGGGCCCTTGGGTGTTATTGGTACGCATGATAGAAAAACCACCAAAAATGCAAAGGTGAAAGGGTGAGGTGAAAATGCGAAGTTGCAAAGGCAAAGGAGCGATACCAGTCTAATACTGGATACTAGTATCGCTCCTTTGCCTTTGCACTTTCGCCCTCACACATTACCGTTGCATTTTTATGATTTTCACTTCTTCGCCCTCTCAATTTCGCACGCTCTCTTCTTCACCTTAAAGGCCAGAGTGCGAAGGTGCAAGTGGCCCCATCAGAACCTAATAGTATATCTTAGACTAGTTATTATCACGATTTCAAAATAAAGTTCAATTTAATATCAATTGTGTATAAAATACTCTTACACTGTTTCAAGATATGTATAAATTTATAAAAACAGAACAGTATTAATACAAATAAGAATTTCGATTAAAAATGTTACTTATACATAATCCTTAAATACTGCATTGCAGTCAATGAAAAAAAGAAATTTTTGAAAATAGTTTTAAGAATATTATTTATTAGTATGATATATTTTAAACATAATGATATCAACATTAAATAAAGCAATATGAAAAAGTGACTTAGTCATTTAATCAAATTTGATGAGCAAGAGAATGAAGTACAATCATGTATTATATCCAAACTTCTTAAGGATGTACCATACATATAGAAAGTCCTTAAGTGAGAGTGCTACAGTTAAGGAGGTCTCTATATGTCTGTAAGTGATATATTCCCCTACTATACAATGGGTGTGGTCCTAAATCTACACGATCCTGTGAAGCGCAGTTAATGGGTGTGGTTCGAAACCTACAAGATCTGGTAAAGTGCTGATAATGGGTGGAGCCATTCCAATGCAGAAAAATCTCCTTGGTGAATTCGAAACATCAGGATTTGTAAAATTGTAATTTAATTTGGAGAACTTACATTTTCATTAGGGACATAAAGCTAAATTTTAAATAAAATCAGTTTTGTAGATCTTTAAAAAAAAATCATTATTCAAGCATTAAATTATCAAATTGTTACATTAATGTTTTTATATAAATTCCATCAATATCTTTATCCAACGAGTCAAGTACCATTCCCACTATTGTTCTCAAAGTCTTGTATTAATATATATATATATGTTTATTGAGACTGAAAAATATGTGATTTATTGTCCATTATTGTCCAATTTGAATTTCCCTAACTTTTACGCAACGTAGCCATACTATGACGTCATAGATTACTTCCTTCCCTGCAAAGACTCTCATGACGTCATGACGTCATAGTTAATTATTTTCACCTGTGTGACATCGACTGTGAACTATTTTTTTTATATATATATATATATATATATATATATATATATATATATATATATATATATATATGTATATATATATATATATATAAAATACATGGTTACTGTCTTGAAATATAAGCGATATTTGGGCGAGGGTAAGAAAACGTGATAGAGGGCGAGGCTTGCCGAGCCCTCTTACGTTTTCGACCCGAGCCCAAATATCGCTTATATTTCAAGACAGTTATCATGTATTTTGTTTATCCTGCAACAAAATTTTACATTTGAACGTCCAAAAGAAGCTTTTTCCGACTGATTTAGACACATCTCTGCAGTTGAAACTATGACGCCATGGCGTAAACATATACATGACGTCACAATGCTTTTAGAACGTCGGAATACATGCACGAGGCTTTATAAGGGCAGTGACCGGATAAAGCTTTGGTTTATTAGGTTACCTTTATTAGGTCAATGCAAGGGGTAGTTGCAGGATAAATATATATATATATCCAATGAAAAAAAGTCAGAAATCACAAATCTCGAAAAATCATTTTTACCGTTAGCGCTTTCTGCCTAATGGCTCTTCAGACAGTTAAAAGTTAAATATAAGATTGCTTAGTAACGTTCATAAGCACGACGTCAAGTATTGTCCATTGTGACGTCATAATAACGTTAAAAGGTAGCATTATAATTCGCACCGTTACAATCACTAAAATAAGCCAAAAAACATGTAGAAAATAACTGAGATTAAAACTGAAGTAATTATTTTCTGTTAAGTTTTGGGTTAAATAGTTTAATGAAGTAGTCCTCCTTTGCTACTCTGGATATTTCACAGTCATTGTGCATTTTATAAAATGTTAAATAGGACCCCGCAAAAACTTTTTTTTAAAATTTCAATTCAATCTAAATGTACCTGTAGATTTATGTACAGGTGAATTGGGACCACACCCTTGATCATCTCCAGCTGACATGAATTTAATTAATGGCCCTCCATTCTTTGGAAAATTTGTGACATTATTTCTAACTCCTATTTTATTTCAAATTGACTTTCAAATTATATGATGATAAATTGGGGAGGGGTAAATTTTTATGGAGCATTCACAGGCCAGGTGTTGTTCATTCTAGGTCAATTCTAACTAACTGGGACAGTGTTGTCCCTAATACTGGGGGGAGGGGGTGCAAAGATGAGATCCTTAGCTACCCCCCCCCCTCCCCAGTTGAGGAAGAAATCCCAAGACCCCATTTATATTGTTTCAATGCCACCTGCTAATTTAATGATACAATACTGGATTATAACTTTTAGTGATTATCCTCTGATACCACACCATCTCCCTTCCATTATACAGTAAAATGTGCCAACATGTTTATAATGCATTGATGAAAAAATCGAAGGGGGTTTTCATTCCTTGTGGGTTTTAAGGAGGAATGCCACACCAAAGATGAGATCCCTAGCTATCTCCCTTCAACCCCCCCCCCCCCCCTCAGTTGAGGAAGAAATCCTAAGACCCCATTTCTATTGTTTTAATGCCACCTGCTAGTTTAATAATACAATACTGGATTATAACCCTTTAGTGATCATCCTCTGATACCACCCCATCCCCCTTCCATTTTTCAAAGAGAAGAAAAACAAAAAGACAGAGCAAGAAAGAGAAATGACTCCATATAGACATACGGTAAAATGTGCCAACGTGTTTATAATGCATTGATGCAAAATTCGAATGGGGTTTTCATTCCTTGTGGGTTTTAAGGAGGAATGCCACACCAACTTTTTATTTTATAGATCTTTGAATATTTCCATTTCTAATTTTTCTCTCTGTGATAACTCTTTGAAAGTTAGCGGAGTTAATTTCTTGATAATTCTGCCGGAATGTAAATTAGGCAGGTCAATAGGTCAGCAGCTAAGGAGGCCTAATATCATGCAAATCTTAAGCGACTGCCGTTGTGTTTGACGTCAGTGGGCGAGGACTACTGACATTGGGATGGGAGTCCTCATGTAATTTAAATCTATGTTTGCATTTTAAAAGTCTAAATCTGCAACTTTATTTTATAATGAATTGGAAATGTAAGGAATCACTGTCTAGTTAGTATAGTATGCCAGGGACATCAACAATAGTGGGAAACATGGGATAATTTAATAATTTATGCATAACGGGCTTCGCCCGTTATGCAAATTATCCCAATGGCATGTTTCCCACTCTTGTTGATGCCCTGGCATACTATACTAACTAGACAGTGATTCCTTAAATCAACCTTTTTAAACAACGGTTTCAGCATTGAACAAGTCGTGTTGAAAGGCCGACATTAGTTCTTTATCATTCAAAGTCCTGAAATATATCACTTATTTCATTGAATGAAAATTACTTTGCTGTATAACATGTATAATAAGCATAAATTTATTATAAAATTGTTCACACTGACCCTGTTTTAGAGTACCAAGTTCATAACCATGCACTAACTCTGTACCAAATCACAGGCCTTTTGGTTGCTACACTCAGATGTATGAGAGAAATTTGGCTGTTTATATAGTGAAGTTGTAAACTAAGTACTTCTGTACACTTACCAAGAATGAACTTCAGTCTGTATATCTTTGGCTTTTCTAAAATTGAGTTCCATTGTACATTTACCAAGAATGGACTTCTTTATTCCTCTGACCTTTTTACAACCAAGTTCTTCTGTACACTTACCATTAGAATGGTTTTCTGTATATCTCTAGTTATTGTTCACTAACCAAGAATGGGCATCTAATATATCTATACTGTACACTTACCAAGAATGGACTTTTGTATGTCTCTGGCTTCAGGGGTTAGAACAGCCTCTTTACCGATGAAATCTTCCTCTGTGGCGAAACTGACGAGGGCTTGTGCCGTAGACGTTACTGGATCACAGAAGTTAAGAAATCAAGAATGGTGGCGTGTGTTAGGATGTGATTTGTAGGTTTTTATACTAGCTATAAGACACCCCGCGGCACAAGTCACACTCTTCACACACAGCTTAAACTGGTCCCGAGTCCCTTCCTCTCGAACTTTCTCATCAGCTGACTTACAAATATTCGTTAACACTGATATATGTTTAGATATATTTGAACACAAATCGATGATTAGCTGAGGTGAAAGGTCGTCAATCCGAGTCTTCTTTAATCGAGTGCAGCTTAATTTAATTTCTAATCCCGCTAAGCATATAGAATATCTATCTACGAGCCCCGGTATAGCTTGACAACAGTCCTTAAAAGATATTGCACAAATATAAGCAATGTGACTACATAACTCCATGAATGTTACCACAGTGGAGGTTAGTTCGGTCAGGCCCTCGCAGATTTCCACCGACTTTGTTGTAATCATGTGAACGTAATTAATGACACTCTTCATTAATGTCTTGATTGTCTTCGTACTTGTTACGATGCGCTCACTGATCTGCGAGATCGTGGACTTGCTAGAGACAGTGTCTGTCCTGATGGGACGAGCATCACAGGACAAGATGAGGAGCTCCGCGACGGACTGTAGCGTACTGTGACATCGTTCACACGTACCTGTCAATGTCCGAACACTGCTGTAACTCATGGTAAAATCTCATAGCTTTCCACTGTGGTAAAATGAAACGGTACATAAAATTAAGTTCAAACAGCTGATGCCATTTTCTCCCCTATGGCGCCTCATAAAACACAAATTAAAATAAAATCAATGCTTAAAATTTCAAAGTGCGTTAAATTTAAGGTGGAATATCCCTCTGATAAGAGAGATAACTCTTCTGATAAGAGAGATAACTTTCTTCAGACATTTTGTCATGAAATTCAGTGAATTGTCATTTCAGAGTTTCCAAGTTTCATTCATTGGAACCATTATATAGTCAACTCAATCAATCTTACTCTTTGGTACAAAATGTTGATTTATAGTTTCTATTGCTAGTATGTACATTATTTTTTTATAATAATTTACTTAAAACAATTATACTCAGTTCTTTTAAACAGTGTAAATTGAGAAATCTCTATCTCTTAAAGTATAATTCTTTTAATTGTACAGAAATTTCAGATGCAGTATTGTTTATAAACATTTAATTAATATTTTGTTTCATTAAAAAATATTTTCAAGGGCGATAATGGAACGATAACTCTTGTTTATGGATGCGTGTTATTTTACATGCACAGAAAACAATTTGTAATTGTGATTTAAAAAGCAGCGCTTCAGTATGTTTTCTAATGGGAATTAGATAGGTATGAGAGTAAATATTATTTTTATATATACCTCATACTTCTAATTTAATTGTGAGATAAAAAATAATTAATCTTTCTATTTACCATATCAAATTTTCTTCACATCATGATTTGACATATTATTCATTTCTGAAAAAGTAAGCAACGCTTCATACTTCAAACTATTTTCCATTTGAATTTAATGCTATAGTTGTTGCTGAAAATCAATGTCTGGATTTTGAAAAAATAAGTCGTGAAATTTGGAGCAGAGGGATATTGTCCCTTAAGACCAAATCAACGCACTTAATTTTTTTTTTCCAAAGTGCGTTAACATCGACCATATTAACGCACATTGAAAAATAATGCGTATGGCTTGGTCAATATTCTTGAAAATCTTAGGTCTGATAAATAACTTGTTGGGTAACTTTTCGGTGATAAGGTCACTTTAGGTTGCGAGTGGAACGATTTTGATTTTTCCATACTTTGAAAATTCCTCTATCTCTAAAATGTGGTACTGTACTTAAATTTTTCCAGTTTTCATGTATTTCATGTAAACCAAAATTTATTGAACGTTTTCGACGTCATTCCAGTTATGCAAATACATATATTTGGGTGTAGCATTGGCATCGGTACGGGGGGGGGGGGGTGGATGTAAAGGCAAACAAGACAGTCGTGTTCGAGTTTTCAACTCACGATATCCTGATCAAGGAGCGAGTACTCTTTACCGAATGACTTACCGTGAACTGTCCTTATTAAATGAGCTAAGATGGTGAGAAATCTATTCTAATTCTAAAAAAGGGTCTTTAAAATTAATTAATTAAAATTAACTTCAGCGTTTCCAAGCGGTATAAGTTAATTCTTTCTGGTGTAAAAATCCAATGGCAAAATGATAGTTCTTGTGTATAAAAATAGTTTTTTTCCTCGTTATAAAACTCAATAACTGGTTACAACAGTTCATCAAATCCAAAGTAAAATGGAATATAATCCAAAGAAATTAAACAAAATAAATCCAAAATATGAAGGAATAAAAGGCACTATAAAAGCACTCTTATATTTGACTCTATCACTACCTCTATATCAACTTCTACTAATTATTTAATTATCCAGTTTATATACTCTTTTGACTCCTGTTACTCCACTTAACTCCCGAAGTTCAAGTTTAAGTTCATTCATTCTCTCAAAACCATATTAAATACATGGAACATGAGGACAGTGAGAAATTTTTACAGCTTAAATATATTCAGGTCAAAGGTATAGGTTATACGAGCCGCCCCATGCAAAAAGGGCCCTTTAGGTTAAAATTTTCAGAATTGACTTTTCAATGGATTATGATAGCACACAGTGTAAAATAACCAAATATTAAGTTTCTTTCAAATATTCCAACTAATGACTGAGATACAGGCAATCAAAGTTTCATAAAATTTTGAAAAGACGTTAAAAATGGGGTTCTAAATGACGCTTAATCATTGAATCTTTTTATTTAGGTACTGGTTCCAGGATTGATAGATCTTAAGCTTTTTGCTTTTGTTTTTGATGCAATATTTGAAATAAATGTTCATGTAAAATTAATTCTAAATCATGCACTAATTGTCACAACCAATCTATTAAATGATAAATTTTAAATACGTATATACATAAAATCATAAAGGAAAGAAAACGTTTTTGGTCTCGATATCCGACAAGACATGTACATGTACGTACATTTAGGAAGTGTCAACATTTTCGCTAGTTGCACAAATATTGTCTCTCTGGTAATTCTAAATATAAATGAATTTGAAAAATCTGATTAAAAAATTAATAATTTCATGAAGTAACTTTTTATAAATAAAACACAGATAATGATTTTGCATCGGTGAAAAAAATGCTTTCGGTTTATTCCTATATAGTCATGTTTGGCATGAATATTTAAACAGGGAAAAAGAATTTATTTAAAAAAATTAATAAAAGCTATGCTTTTAAATATATTTTGTTATACAATACTTATCTTACATACTTGAAGTTGTATTTTACTTACATACAATATTTCCTTAAAAATTTAATCTATTAAGATAAAACAGAAAACATCATTACTGGTATATACAATAACTGTTCATTGTACACGTAATGGTTCATGAGACAATTTGAAAAATATTTCTAAATTCTCATCTCCGTCCGCCCTGATTTTTAGCCGGGCTTATTGCTCAAGAGCAATTGCCGGCTTATGTGATCCTGTTCAAGGCAGGATGTTAACCCTATAGTCGCTCTCAACCGCTTTTGAGATAATACAAACACTAAGTAAAGCAACAAAAAACGTTTTATCTATATAAAATAAACATTAGTAGTAAAGACTTTAAAAACTTCATAAGTCAAAGAACATAGTTCATTAGCGTAAGGATTTTTGATAATCAGTGTTACCGTAGTTCTCTACACATACGAGGTAAAGCAGGAGATGGAACCAGACTTGCCTGTTTGTTTACATTCAGCTGCGGTACCAGATTAATTCTGATTCTGACAAAATCGGACCGTGGTATTAGGATTGAAAAACTCACTGTCAGTGTCTTATCATTTATATTGATAGTTTTAAAATAATTTTTTCATCAGAATATAAACGTGATTCATGTAAGAAATCCATACTACTCTGTAATTAAGCCGAGCTCTCTGTACTTCTGAGTACTTTGATTTTAACCCCCGCCTCGACTTTTTTTTTATATCCGTTTTTCTTAATTATGATCGGGATGGGTATTCAACTACCACTCAACTCTTGTTGTAGCTGCAGAACTGTAGCTCTCCGGAAAAAAATATATTGACAGACCGGAGAGCTACAGTGCCACCCATTGAAAAAAAACTTTATATTGATATCTACAGTTCTGCAGCTACTCTGGTTGTAAATCCCGCAAATGTCGGCATGAAGACAAATGTTATTGGTTGTGAAAGATTGGTGATTATGTGAAATAAGAGATAAATGGACCTTTACTGCTTAAAAGTCTAACTTGTTATATCTCAGTATCGCCTCGTGAGCTAAAAATTGTGATGAAATTAAATGGATAATCTTGTATCTACATGTACACTGTATCAAGTGAGTTACTTCTGGTGGTATCGCCGACAATACCGAACATCACTGTGGTCTTGGGTCATTTTGTTTAATTCAAAAGAGGGAATGGATTATCCTCTCCTGAAATACATTTTATTTGTGTCTTTTTTTATTAAATCCTTAAATCTGACTTGTTTTTTATCCCCCCACCCACCCCCCGATCCGTGCATGCATGTTGTCTATACTACATGTACTTGTTAAATTTATACCGGTATTTATTTCAAATTAAACTCTACAAGCTTATTTGTAAGAAATTAAAAAAATATATATTCAAACGATACCCGGTATTTTACAGGGAAATAAGTAATTAATCTATGAGATAAAATTTCAAAGAATATTTTTTAAAAAGATATTTCAAGTATAATATCGCTTTATTTATTTGTAAATTAAATAAATATAATATTTGTTATATTAGTCTGAAGATGTTTTCTAAGGAACCAATTGCCCCAGCCCCTTTATATAGCTTATACCTTAGCCTATATGTCTCTATTTAAAAACATATAGCTGTTTTTTTTTTTTAATATTTGAGGTATTTCTTTCTTTCCCTTTTTACAGGGGGGGGGGGCGGGAATCTTAAAGATTTTGTTTTAATTTGATTTTCCATACTATCTCCTAAACATAAAAAAATTGCACAATGTATTTGTGATGTCAAATAATTTTGTACTTTTAAAAATACAATAATACTGACTCATGTCAATTTCGCTGTGACGGAGGCAAATCGTCATTTATGACGTCTATATAGATCTCAGTTGTAAAATTTTGGTACAAAATTTAGATGTTTATCTTGTTATGCATCTGCTTTATGAAGAATTCATCAACAAACTTTTTCAAATTTCTCGGCCTCGCTAGACCTCAGCAAAATATTAGTCGTGAATGTCAACAAACCTAAACATTAATTGTTGTAAAAGAATTTCTCTTGTAAAAATTTACACCGGTAATGATGGTTTTGTATTTAAAAAGGAAGTGTACATGATATGCGGAATTACATGCAGGTACAAACTCTATCAATACATAAACATGGGATAATGCTAACAAAAAACAATATTTGTTTGATGTACTCTGACTGACCCGACAAAATCGCATCCATCCAATAATTTTTTTCAGCACTTTGAATTTTTTTTTTCAGTTTCCAAAGTATAATTTATCTATGATGCTTTCATTGATATTTTTAAAGTAATAAATAATAAATATGTATATCTATCCAGTGTGTCAGAAAAACATCAATAAATTTCTAAGTCTGTGATGTACATGAAAGTTATTTTATTCAATACTGTGAAGATAAAAAAAAAATCTACCTACCTACTCACTTAAAACAATGAGCATGAGGGTCGGAATACAAACAAAAATATTTTTTATGATGGCCTAAAAAATCTTATGATACGAATAGTTATCATCTTTCAGCAAAATTATGCTCAATATTTGAAACTCAGCTCTGAGGTAAAAACAGATACCGGTACTCCTTTTAAAAAAAATTTTGAATGGCTTTAGGTCGTATACACAATAATGAAAAAAAATATTGGTAACGTTTATGTTAAAAAGTTGAAAAAAGTCTCACTTGCAACATGCATAATATGACGTTATCTTTACCGGCGTTTTTCTCATTATGACGTCAAAGTACATAAGGGCCCTTTTCGCATGGGACGGCTCAATTATAAAATATATGGTTACTGTCTTGAAATATAAGCGATATTTGGGCGAGGGTAAGAAAACGTGATAGAGGGCGAGGCTTGCCGAGCCCTCTTACGTTTTCGACCCGAGCCCAAATATCGCTTATATTTCAAGACAGTTATCATGTATTTTGTTTATCCTGCAACAAAATTTTACATTTGAACGTCCAAAACAAGCTATTTCCGACAGATTTAGGCACATCTCTGCAGTTGAAACTATGACGCCATGGCGTAAACATTGCAGTACACGTGACGTCACAATGCTTTTAGAACGTCGGAATACATGCACGAGGCTTTATTAGGGCAGTGACCGGATAAAGCTTTGGTTTATTAGGTTACCTTTATTAGGTCAATGCAAGGGGTAGTTGCAGGATAAAATGATATACATAATCAGAAAATTACGGAAGCCCGCTGAGGCCAAGAAATATTTTTTATTGCGTTTAAACGCAATAATTGTTGCGTATAATCGCAAAACTTTGCGCTTAATGGCAATAATTATTGCCTTAATTATTGCGTTTAATCGCAAAACTTTGCGTTTAATCGCAATAATTATTGCGTTTAATCGCAAAACTTAGCGTTCAATCGCAATTATTAAGGAATGACTCTAATTCTTGGCCAAATTATCGAGTATAAGATGGTTTGGGTCAGTTTACGCTGTTTACCAATCCGCTCCACGGATTATAAAAAAGCGTAAACTGACCCAAACCATATTATACTCGATAATTTGGCCAAGAATTAGAGTCATTCCTTATAATTTAATTTTAAAATAATTAAACAACTGGGGATGTAAAATTGTGTTGCTTTTATGAGTTCAAATTTACCGCGCAATAATACAACCGTAGTAACGGAAGTGATGTGAAGCGAGGGGAGGTAAAAACTGATACATAGATCTAGCAGCCATGATGCTTGTTTACATGAGGTAAGATCGAGCAACTGTTTGAAATTAAAGGTACATTCATTAAATCTGGAATTTCCCATGAATCCCAAGGACTGGAAATAAGGGGATTGATGGATACAGATGATTATGCTGGTTGTCAAGGGTGTGTGTCCCCATACCAAACCAGATTATACAAAATGTTATGCGTTCCTTTTTGGAAATCAACCAATGAGAGGCAAGAATACAAGCAAAATTAAATTATTTGTGTTTAAACGCAAAACACTTTGCGTTTAATCGCAAACGATTGCGATTAAAAGCAGTCTTTTGCAATTAAACGCAATAATATTGCTATTAAACGCAATAATTATTATACAATTATGGACTCTTTTGGTGTTGAATATGGTTTGTTATTCACCAGAAAAATATTCATATTGACCGAGGCGAAGCCGAGGTCAATATGGATATTTTTCTGGTGAATAACAAACCATATTCAACACCAAAAGAGTCCATAATTGTTTTATTATATAGTCAGGATTTGAATACATAAGACATTGAAGGCTGTATGACGACACCATTTTCATTTGCAATCTTCCATTGTTGTTTATAGAAAAATCTCCAGATTACTGTTTGTAGCCTCTGTGTTTTCCTTTCCACGTTTCGCTATGTGTAGACGTCCAGATGTTAAAAAATAATCCTGAAATAGGTTTGAATAATTGTTTTCCTGCTCAGATACGTAGCTCGCTGCGGCCGTTGAAACCATTGTTTACAACGTTGTTCGCTATTTAGATTGTGACGTCACAATGCCGCTGCACGCGCATTGACCCTCCGGTGAATACGGCCTAAACTCCGGTGACTATGTAGTGTTATGAGCTGTTTGCGTTTGTATAGATTATATAGGGACTATAAAAAGACTATATAATAATACGTTTTATCGCAATAATAATTTTGCGTTTAATCGCAATAACATCTGCGTTTGCTCGCAATAAGTTTTGCGTTTAATCGCAATAATATTGCGATTAAACGCAATAATATTGCGATTAAACGCAATATTTTTTTCTGGCATTTAAACGCAATAATCTTTGAATTTAAAAGCAATTATTTCTATTTATCTTTGAAGAGTGCAATGAATCAACGCTGATATAAGTTTTGTTTTTCTTTAGTACATTAACCTATTAGGAGAATTGTGTATTGTTAAGCTTTGTAAAATCAGATTCTTCTGAACAAGCAATTTCTGAATGGTTAAATTATTGGTATGGATATAAGAGGAGAAAGAAGTGTTGTTATGTAAAAAGAAAGACAACCTTAGAAAGAAACAAAGCTTTAGCATGTATAGATGTCTATATTCCTGTTAAAGTTTTGGTTAGTTGCTTAAAAAAATAACATTTCCTATATTGTTTTCTCTACTTTTGAACTTTAAAACTATGCAAACAATTTTAAAGGAATTTCAAAATAAAAGACTGGAAAAGAAATAGTGATGGAAGAACTATCAATCCATTATGCTGTCACAAAGTTTACATCATGTACCTTTGAAAAGGGTTTAAAGGAAGGACTAACGAAATGTTTAGACTTATGTACATGTATATGTACATTACATATTATGTATAATATTAGGTATATTCACTACCTTTCCTTTGATCACATACAGTAAACACGAGAATTTAGGACTTGAAATGAAATGAAATAAAAATAAATCAAATAAAACCAGATTGATCGATGTGTACTACCTAATTTATATGGCTATTAATATCACTGAAACATTCTTACTTTGCTGTGATACCTAAGGAATTGATTAATGGCTGCTTTAAAAGTGTTGGATTCTAATACGTTTAAGAAACTCTGGTTGTTTACTTAGGATGTCATTGTTAAACTTCACATCTCACAAACTGCAACATTTAACAAAAAGACACTGAACCAAACGGTTCTTCTTTAAAGAATCAGACCATGGTATTCATAATAATTTTTGGCTAGCCAATGTTTGATTTCAAACCACAGCACTGAATCATTGTGGTTAAATGCAAAACGAATCCTTTAAAGGAAGGGTTATTGCGAAAAATGAAAAAAAAATATTGCATTTCAATGCACCAAATTACAGTGTTTAAATGCAAATAATAATTCCGATTAAACACAAAAAATTATTGCGACTAAACGCAAAAAAAACATTGCGATTGAACGCAATAATTATTGCGATTAAGCGTAAAGTTTCGCGATTAAACGCAATAATTATTGCATTTAAACGCAATAAAAAATATTTCTTTTTCGAACTGGTCTCAACGGGCTTCCGTAGAAAATGGCAATGTGGGAAAAAGATAAAGGAGAAAAAAAAACACGTATGAAACGTATATAAAATGAAATAAATGAGGAGAAAAGAATATGGAGGGTAGATTGAATCTTATATTTTTATATAAACATTCTATGTTTTTAAGTGATATAGCATCTTTTTTTGTCATCAGTTGCGAAAAATTCAAAATATTTTATCCATTTAACCTCGTCTAGAATCTTAATCACTAACATCCTCCTCCCACTGATTAATATCGACTAACTTTCTCCTCCTTACTCAATTACCGCTAGCTCCCTATGACCTGTCCACGGTCTGGGTCAAACCTCCAATAAATCTGTCTAAGTGACTAATGCAGTAGAATGCTACATTTAAACTAAAACTACAGAATAACATGAATAAGGAAATATAAAATAAAACAATAAAAGAAAAATAATATATCTACGCTACATAACATATAAAAGGTGAAGATGACAAACAGTGATCGATCTCACAAAATCAATACAGTAAGTAAATATGTCAAGAGTGCATAAAACACAGACCCCAATTAATTGAAAATTTTATAAGTGCGCTTTAGCGCATGCAATGAAATTAAAATTTTATGAATAAAACTGAAGTAAGGTATAATGATGTATTCTCCCTGGCATCCGGTAATCCCAGCTTATTTAAAGAAAGAAATCTCTCGAGATCTTACTTCTGACTTTTGGCTGAGTTGATAAAAGATAATTTTTTTTTTTAATAGGAAATACAATGTAACATTCATAAAACTTTAATTTCATTGCAGTAAATTGATAAATGCACAAATAAAATAAGATTTTTTTTTTGTTAATTTTGTTATCAAGGTAGTGAAGGTACAAAGTACTAAGTTGTTCACGGACTCAGGACTCTAGCTACTTCTTGCCGCCAAAGGTTGGAGCTCTACAAAACATATAAAAATATATGTTGAATCTCAAATGTAATTCATAAACTGAAATAAACATCAAATGTATAATAATACATACATGTACACATGTACCCTTAAAACAAGACTAAAACATTCAGGTAAGTGTATAAGCCCCTAGGGTGTGGAGGGTGGGGGGCTTATACCTTACTTCAGTTTTATTCATAAATTTTTAATTTCATTGCATGCGCTAAAGCGCACTTATAAAATTTTTAATTTTATTTCATAAAACTGAAGTAAGGTATAATGATGTATGTTTAAAGCCAAATGTTTTAGTTTTGGTTTGATATTATTTACTTCAATCTTAACTTAGAATCTGAGAATCCTGAATCATTTTGGACAGGTTTATTGTAGAAAGTGTAGAAAGTACTTGCTGATTTCCAGTTTGCTTTCTCCATGATTTGTTTGACAGATAACCCAATCTTGTTTGCTTTAGATGTACTAGCTCCTCTAGTAGAATGAGCTTTAAAAATATCTGTATTAATCCCTGAATCTTCTAACACTGTTTTGAGCCATCTAGCAATTGTGCAAGACTTAACAGACTTGTGTGGTTTCAAAAAACTAAGAAAAAATTTACTTTCTCCTTTTCTAATAGGTTCTGTGCTCTCTAAATATTGCAAAATATGTTTTCTGACATCAAGTAGTTCACTTTCAAACTGACTGAATACCAACTTCATAGGCTCTTGACCTACCCTTCTTGTTTTAGTCAGCTGCACAACTTTAAACTCTATTTCCTTTGGGTAAATTTGCATATGATTCAAATCTAAATGGTACAATTCTGATGACCTGCTAGCTGTTGACAAAGCCATGAGACTGACAACTTTCAATGTTAACAATTTTAAGCTTAAATTTTCACAAGGCCCTAATGAAATTAGATATTTTAATACAATATCAACATCCCATGTTTGAGTGTATCTGGGCATAGGCGGTCTGCAATTAAACACCCCCGACATAACCTGCTTGATGAGGTTGCTTTGGTCTACTTTAATACCATTGATTTCTGGGTGGAAAGCTGAAATTGCTCATCTATAACTGTTTACAGACCTGTACTCATAACCTTTTTGGAACAATTCTGACAAGAAATTAGCTATATGTTCCAAAGAGGAAAGAAAGGGATTAATTTGTCTGCTGTTACACCAGCTAGCCCAGTGTTTCCAGCAGCTGTTGTAAGCTGATTGAGTTCCCTTTCTCCAAGATGCTGCGAGTAATTCGGAAGTGTTTGTTGATAAACCTTGCACCTCTTTATATCGCCTGAAATTTTCCAGGCCACTAATGTCAGTGTCCCTTTGACTATCAAAGGGTGTGGTTCCCCCCTGGTGACAGAAGAAGGTCTCTCTGTGGTGGTAGAAGAATTGGGTTTACAATTGACATGTTCAATAACATTGGGTAATAAGGTTGTGTCTGCCATGATGGTGTCACAATGACCAACTCTCCCTTCTCTTTCTGGACTTTGGCTATGCATCTCTGTATCAGACAAAATGGTGGAAATGCATAACCTTTAATCTCTCCCCATTTTGCTAGGAATGCATCTGTTCCCATAGCAAATGGGTCTGGTTTCCAGCTCATGTATTTCTCAAACTGTGTAGTTAGGCTGTCCGCAAACAAATGCATTTCTAGAGGACCCCATTGTAAAATTATCTGTGTAAATATCTTTGGGTTCAGTCTCCAGCTGTTTGTGCTCATTGGCGACACATTCCTGCTTTCCCAATCTGCTTTCTGATTGAGAACTCCAGGAAGGTGTTCCGCTGTTAGAGTTATTTTCTTTTCTAGGCAATACTCCCATAGATCTTTTGCTATGTTTGTTAAAATGGGCGATTTTGTCCCCCCCATCTTGTTCACATAAGTAACAGCAGTTACACTGTCCATCCTCAGATGAATGTGTACATTTACCTTGTTCTTTGTCATTGATCTTACAGCAATATTTGCAGCTTTTAGTTCTAAGGCATTTATGTGGAGTTTTTTCTCTACCGGGCTCCATGGACCCCCCATTTTTTCATGTGAAAATGGGCAATTGAACCCCCATTCCATTGTGGATGCATCTGTCTCTATCACAAGATCTGGTTCTTTGGTTATTATTTGTTTCCCATTCCAAACCTCTAACTGTTGGATCCACCAAGAAATTTCTGTTTTGCATTCCTGAGATAGTGTGATTTTGTTCTTGTAACTGTTTTCCTTGACAAGACATTTCGTTTTCTACATTTGTAATTCTCTGACATAAAGTGAGGCTGGAATTACTGCCTCTACTGTTGCATTCAAAGATCCTACTAAACTTGCCAATTCTTGGATTGTAATGTGGTTGGATCCTAATGCGTTTTGGCATTTCATTTTTATGTTCTGAATTTTGTTCTGAGGTAAATAAACACTCATTTCTACTGAATCCACTTTTAGACCCAAAAACTCTATCATTTGTTTGGGTTCTAGCACTGATTTCTTCCAGTTTATCAACCACTCCAGGTTGTGTAATACTGTAAAATCACATATTTTCGTGGGGTCAAATTTTCGTGGTTTGAGGAAAAAATGTTTATTCGTGAGGATTTGATTTCGTGGACGAAGAACTTTTTTGAAGTTGTGCATATGAAAATTTACATTTCGTGGTGGACATAAATTCGTGGGTCTCTTCATGCCACGAAAACAACGAAAATTAAACCCCCACGAAAATTAGTATTTCACAGTAACCAAATAAGGGAATCTCTGTCCTTCATCAACCCTTCTTTGGTTTGATTCAGCAGTAGAATGTCGTCCAGGTAGATTACCAGTCGAATCCCCATTCTGCGCAGAAATGCTATGATAGGTTTCATAACTTTTGTGAACAGACGGGGACCGGCTGCCAATCCGAAAGGAAGACTCATGTACTGAAGGAGTTGTCCCCCCAACTGAATCTCAGGTAATTTCCGTGAGCTTGGTGAATTGGAATGCAAAAGTATGCATCCTTCAGATCTATTTTGCACATGAAGTCGTTTTTTATCATCATGTTTTTCACTACCTGGAAACCTTCTATTTTGAAATGTTCGTAAGTCACAAATTCGTTTAGTCGTTTTAGATTGAAAATGGGACGTGACCCCCCATCTCTTTTGGGGCGTACAAACAAAGTGCTTATGAACTGATCTTGAACTATGTTCTTGGGGTCTACAATCTCCACCGCTCTTTTCTGTAACATCTCTTGAATTTCTGCATCTAGAATTTGAAATTCTTTCTCTGAATAATTTATTTTTGGGACAGATGTTTGACTGGGTGTTTTTAAGAAATCTATTTTGTACCCTTCTAATAGACCCTTTCAAGGTTATTGGCCGCCATCTTGGACTGGGGGCAAACATTGGGGGCTGACGTCACAAACACAATGGCCGACGCGAGGCGAAGGGAGAACGGATCAGCAAAATAAACCGCCGCGTGTTGTTTATCTTCGATGTAACAACTGGAAATAACTATGCACAAAAGACTCTCAGGTAATCAGTCTAGACGAACTCCAAAAACGGCGTTAACGGAAGTGAGAATTTCAGTCCACAAAAGTCTCCAAAAAACGAGTCCACGCATGCGCAGTTGTATCAAAAAACGGTGAAAAAAGTGGGCTCTTATAAAAAGTGCTTTTGCAAAAAATTGGATTACCTTGCAATAATATAAGTTCTCAGAAATGATTAATAATAAATGTTTTTGTAGAACGTATTTGTTAGAATTTTGATTTCATGTGCAAATAGTTTTTAATTTCAAGTCAAAGTTGACCAACTTCGAGGTTCAGCCAGATCTCGTACAAGTAGGATACAAAATACAAATTACACAGTCTTAGCCTTATGAAAACATCTCTGTGGTTGATAATTTGTTTGCAGTGACTACGTTAGTCATTTTAGAGCTACTTTTACTGATTTTATAAGTTTTTTTTGTAAGTAAGGGACGCTGACGAATTTTCAGTTGTTCAAATTTCCTCTGTCTTTCATGTCTCTCGTGTACGAATGAATTTCAGCATGTTTAGAGCAGCAATGAGCAACTGCATTGTAAATACATCTTACCAATAATTAAAAAAGTACCGAATTGATGGTTTTAATCATAAATAAGAGTCGAACAGGTGACAATTACATGATAATCCATTCAGTTTCCACATTTCCTCCGTTCGGTTGCTTTTTTGAAAATAGTTCATGTTTCAAGTTAGATCAATTATAAAGAAAAATAAGCATTTGGGAATACTTGATATCGCGATTACTTATCTTAGCGGAACTCTTTTGCGATGGAGGTAGTAAACGTCTGTTGACTGGGGACAAAGTGCCATGGAATACAATGCAAGATCGATCATTGTAGACTTTATAAGGACAGATTAGTAAAAAAAATCCTGGTGGAATACATTGCTCAACAATCGCTGAATCAGCCTCATTAATTTTTGAGAGGAGCTAATCCTAAAATGTTACATTTTTTTAACGATATTTTTAACTAAGCGGGCTTTTGTAAATTAAAATTTCATTGAAAATCGTCGCATTTTAAAGCTGATAAAATAATCTAAACTTTCCTTATTTGACAATCTACTATTTGGAAATTAATTCTTGGCAATATATTGTACTTTCGGCATAAAACTGTTCAAATCATTCGATTGTCACTACTGTAAACAATGCCATAAGCCCCAGTAATCTCGTGAGATTTGAGCTTTCTCGACTCCCTCGCAAAAGAGCGGTAGTAAGTTAGATAACTGCGAGGTAATCGCGATATTACGTATTAAATATATGATAAAAGGGGAAAATATGTAAAATTGAACAATTTATAACATATATGTTGTAACTGTTAAACATTGAACGAATGTTTGTAATATTATTTCGTCATATAATCCTGTATGACATCCGAATTATCACCATCGCTATTTACCTAATGTTATCACATATGAACAGATATAATCCTGAAGACATTTTTAGATTTAAAATCTATCAGTTTAAGAACTTTAAAAATCATTCTTTTAAAATTACGGTGAAAAAGTCTTCTCAAAGAGAACCTGTTAATATCTCTGCGAAAATTGTGGGGGTTTTCATAAAATAAATACGATCTAAGTGTCTTAAAAGTAAAATTTAAGCATCTTTATAGTAGGAATGGCATTAAATTTAAATCAAGGGAACAATAACTTAAGTAAGGAAATTAACTCTTACCGACTTTATTGAATCCGATGTCGTATATCCCAAATCACTATTATGCAAGAATACAGGGCGATAAATAAGTCAATAGCCACTAAATTATTTAATAAGTGCAATTATTTATTCAACAAAAATTAAAATCCAGTCACAGTTTACTAAATACAGCCATTTTTCGGTCGTATTTGTGGAGAAAGCGAACGACAATCCATCGTTTGTTTACATCGGAAGCCATTTTGCCGCAATGCATGACGGAGCCAAAGACTTCTTTTTTGGAGTTCACGCCGTTTTTGGAGTTCGTCTAGACTGGTAATGAAATTTATATATTTCAGCTTGAATAGTACTTAAATGGATTACTTTTTGCAATTTTTGTCTTTTTATTCGAGGACGCCAAAAGCACGTGGTCGGTAAATGCTCATTGTGAACCATGGGTATGGTCCATGTTTTGGGCTGTATTTAATAAATACGGCATCTCAGAACATTGAGCTTTTTCTGAGCTAGAGTTTAGTTGTTTTGAAATCGGAGAAATGTTAAATCTAGGCTCATACCCCCAAAATCGAATATATTGAGCACTTCGAAAATGGTGATATGACCCAGCGAGGTGCACTTTTCAAGCCCAATAGGGAATGAGCATCATGTGAAACACAAAGTGTACAAAAAATTGATATATTCTATTTTTTGTAATTGATTTTAATAAAAACATATAAATAATCCGATTTCTTTGTAAACAAGTACATTTTTACTTGTTTATTTAATGTACGAGGGTCGTTCAATACATAATGCAACATGTCATCTAAAAGTAAGAAAAGTACGTAATACATATTCTTAATAGTTTCAATCCCTAAAGGCATTCCCTGTTACCAGTTACATGTGTCTCAAGTCTTTGAATCCATGAACAGAAATCCTCAGAATACTCATCTGTAGGGGTGCCCCAAAGACACTGAGGAATATCATTTCCCATGACATATCTAACATTGTAAAATATTTCTTTGATTGATTTCATGTGTTTTGGGGACAAAAAGATCTCACAGTGGCTGCGATTAAACTAATATGGGTCATTGAAAAGTCGTGTATACTTTCTTTTCTTCAAAATTTTATTTTTTTCTCTAAGAGTACATCCAGCTGTGTTGTTAAGCACAGGAAAAATACCATGGTCACCGAATTTTGGACTTCCTTTGCAAAAAATCTGTTCAACTTTCCTTTATGCGATTTGAAGATAAAACTTACTATTGCTAGTCCTTCATTTGGATGCATGTTCACGTTTTATTGGAACTCTTTAAATACATGAAATTAATAAAACATGTTTGCAGCCATTACTTCTCTTTATCCTAATTAAATGACACACTTTTTTTTGATTCCTCATTTTTTATCATTAATCATATATTACGACTATAATAAGAGCATCAATGTTTCGTCATACATTAAGCAAGTTTATCAATTCTTCAATTTTGTTTAAAAATGTGTTTTGAAGTAAACCGTGTGCACATTTAACGAATGTTCTTTCTTGGACATTTGTGAGAAAATAGGGCACCTATATGATTGAAATATTGTTATATGTTGTTCCTTTGTCCTAATTCTACAAAATGCTGTGACGATTTAATGTTAAGTATTATAACAATGTCTTTCCGTGTAAATATAGCATTTTCAAATTACATTTGGCACACAAGACGGTATTTTGTGATGTCTCCACAAATTTCAATCGACAATATTGACTTATATTTGAACCCTTGTTCTTTTCTTCCGAATTATTGATTCCATCTGAAAAGTATACAGCCTTAAAGATTTTTTTTTTCCACTTCTAAAAATTCTATCTTAAATATGAGGTTTGCGGCGATTTATGTAAAAAGCGCAGTTTTCAAATACGCACTGATTTTCATCTTCTTGGCGGAGATCATTTATAAACAGTTTTTAGCTCAGTGTAGTGACCATGCTTACTTTAAAAATGAATTTCTTTGCGGTGACACTATGAAAATTCATGGGGTTTTCTGTGTTTAGTAGATTTTAAATAGAACTTTTCAAATATGAACAAATAAAATCAAATGCCTCAACATTTATTATGATATACTGAGTATTGCATTACTTATTGAACGACCCTCGTAAACTATGTTCATATTTCACACTTTCAGCAAGTTAACATTGAGAGCAAGTCATACCAGTATCAGAGAGCCAAGAGCCGTAAATACAAAGGCCTATACATAAAGAAAGAATGCCTTAAAAGGTAATATTTATGCTAAAGAAAGCAAAGGATTAGAAAACATTCATGATTATTATTTACATAAATATGAATAATGTTGTAGGCCATTGTATTTAAATAGAAGCTAGCTTATACAAAAGAGGTTTGGTTATACACATAATAAACATAGAATCATTCCATACTCATTCAGATATACTCTCAGTAGTGCATTACGCTGAGAGAAAAAACAAGCCCTGACTACTTGAACAACTTTGTAAGTGTTGCAAAACTTGCAATATTATAAATTTATAGCATATGTACTATTGATTCAAATTATGTAAATATGTGAAGGAATGTCAATCCAAATGGAAGATTCTTAGAAATTATATATTAGCCATGCATGCTACTTTAAGAAATTTCGCACATATAATATCACAAAATGATGTGTAATCATGCAGTTATCCTGTAATTAGTATTTTAAAGTGTCATCACAGATTAGGTCAGGTGCAGACACTGTTGTCTTTAGTTTAGCATTGACCCAAAACGTTAGTAGTCACAGTTCACTAATATGTACAAAAGCAATGTGCAATATATCTATTATTGTGTTGTTATTGAAAACTGTCCTTTCAGTTTCAAAACACAAAATAAAGTAGTTTATATTACAAACAGATTCTGAAGCATAAATTCTTCCATGTACATTTCTTGTACATATAAACAAAGTAAACTTCTTTGAAGGAAATGAAAAGATTAGTATGCTACAAAAACATGCACACATTAGAAAACAAGTGCACATAAAAACATAAAACATAGTGATATACCCTACTGAGGTCTAATTACTTATCTGAGAGGAATGAAAAATCTCGTCAAAGCATTTATTCATAAGCAAGCAAAAAAAAAAATGTACAGTTTGTTATTGCTTTTATATAAAGCAGCAATGCTAACTGTCAAAGGTGAAAGGTGGCAAATGTTCAAAGTCTTAATCAAATCAATATACTGGAAAGATGCTTGTTTTAGGTCCTCTTAAAAAAATGTTTGCCCTCCTCAAACTTAGCATTAAGAAAATGGGTAGGTAACTTAAGTTAAGTATATAAATTATTTGGAAAATTTGTTCTAAAAACACTTCCAAATATGAAGTTAAAATATTGGGTAAAAAAAACAGAATTTTAAAAAACAAGAGGCCCATGGGCCACATCGCTCACCTGAGAAGCTTTGACCATTCTGTTCTTTACCAGATTTCCCCCTTGTTATACATAATGCATCCCCACCCTACCCCACTGATCATAATTTAGACATTTTGAAATCTACACTACCCCATGATCCTTCCATGGGCACATATGTTTCAGCTTTTTTGGCCCAGTGGTTCCTGAGAAGAAGATTTTCAAAGATTTTTCCTATATATTTCTATGTAAAACTTTGATTCCCTATAATGGCCCCGCCCTTCCCGGGGGTCATGATTCCTATAATTTAGAATTTACACTACCCCAGAATGCTTCCACATAAGCTTCACTTTTTCTGGCCCGATGGTTCTTGAGAAAAAGATTTTCAAAGATTTTTCCTATATATTTCTATATAAAACTATGATTCCCCATTGTGGCCCCGCCCTTCCCACTGGGGTCATGATGTGAACAATTTAGAATCTACATTATACCAGGATGCTTCCACATAAGTTTCAGCTTTTCTGGCCCAGTGGTTCTTGAGAAGAAGATTTTCAAAGATTTTTCCTATATATTTCTATATAAAACTTTGATTCCCCATTGTGGCCCCGCCCTTCCCCCGGGGGTCATTATTTGAACAATGTAGAATTTACATTATACCAGGATGATTCCACATGAGTTTCATCTTTCCTGGCCCAGTGGTTCTTGAGAAAAAGATTTTCAAAGATTTTTCCTATATATTTCTATATAAAACTTTGAATCCCCATTGTGGCCCCGCCCTTCCCACTGGGGTCATGATGTGAACAATTTAGAATCTACATTATACCAGGATGCTTCCACATAAGTTTCAGCTTTTCTGGCCCACTGGTTCTTGAGAAGAAGATTTTCAAAGATTTTTCCTATATATTTCTATATAAAACTTTGATTCCCCATTGTGGCCCCGCCCTTCCCCCGGGGGTCATTATTTGAACAATGTAGAATTTACATTATACCAGGATGCTTCCACATAAGTTTCAGCTTTTCTGGCCCAGTGGTTCTTGAGAAAAAGATTTTCAAAGATTTTTCCTATATATTTCTATATAAAACTTTGAATCCCCATTGTGGCCCCGCCCTTCCCACTGGGGTCATGATGTGAACAATTTAGAATCTACATTATACCAGGATGCTTCCACATAAGTTTCAGCTTTTCTGGCCCACTGGTTCTTGAGAAGAAGATTTTCAAAGATTTTTCCTATATATTTCTATATAAAACTTTGATTCCCCATTGTGGCCCCGCCCTTCCCCCGGGGGTCATTATTTGAACAATGTAGAATCTACATTATACCAGGATGCTTCCACATAAGTTTCAGCTTTTCTGGTCCACTGGTTCTTGAGAAGAAGATTTTCAAAGATTTTTCCTATATATTTCTATATAAAACTTTGATTCCCCATTGTGGTCCCGCCCTTCCCCCGGGGGTCATGATTTGAACAATTTAGAATTTACTCTACCCCAGGATGCTTCCACATAAGTTTCAGCTTTACTGGCCCAGTGGTTCTTGAGAAGAAGATTTTTTAATGACCCAACCCTATTTTTGTCTTTTCTTGATTATCTCCCCTTGCGAGGGGATATGTCCCTTCATTTTAACAATTTTAATTCCCCTTTACCTACGGATGCTTTGTACCAAGTTTGATCAAAATTGGCCCAGTGGTTCTTGAGAAGAAGTCGAAAATGTGAAAAGTTTACAGACGGACAGACAGATGGACGGACGGACGGACAGACGGACGGACGACGGACAAAATGTGATCAGAAAAGCTCACTTGAGCCTTCGGCTCAGGTGAGCTAAAACAGTTACTTTAGAAAAGAGGGCAATTTTTTTTTTTAAAGATCCTTTCCACCATGCCCATACACTTAAAATTCATGATGTCATATATGACCTTGACTTCATGACCTTGACAAAGGGATAACTGTACAATTTATTTGTTAAGATGACCTTACCTTAAACTTTAATATATGACCTTGACTACATGACCTTGACAAAGGGACAACTTTGTTCAGTTTGTTTTAACAGAGACCTTTCATACACATAAAGTTAATGCTTTAATCAATGTATAACCTTGACTTTATGACCTTGACAAAGGGGGCACTTTGTAAGTCTTAGAGTTCTTTAAAGAAGTCGTTGGTTGCATGTAAACACAAATCAATATTTTATTGTAGTTTTCCACAAGACATCACTGTATTTATTAATGACAGCCAACAAACTGTAACTAGACAGTGGCCTAGGGCAAATGCCCATCTACCATTGCCAATCTGCTACTGGACTGACTTTCTGCCAGTTACAGCTGTTGACCAGGTATGTCCAAAAACTGATAATTTAAATCAATGTAACTTTTAAAACTTAAAATGGCAAATAATAGCCATCATTAAAAGTTTGTCAATTATCTCTTACTTAAAACATTTTTGTGACGTCATCTTTTGTTAAACCTGGTTCAATAAATTTGTTATTGTCCTGCACCCCGTCCAATAAGTTACCTGTAGGTGTCCAATAAGATTCAACTTATTGGACAGGTACAGGTAACGTTAAAATGAGAACAAAGGGCGAGGCAAATAAGTAAGCACCACGTAAAAGGCAATGACAAATCAAACAATTTAATATGAACAATGTAGGAAATTAGTAGCGTTAAATGTTAATATTTCACAAAAAATCCTATTGAAAATGGCACAAATAATCCAGTGAATTGAATGTCTCAGATTCATTATTGTAAACGCATCCGTGGCTCCGATTATAAATTTCCTAAATTCACCGTTCATTGCTATATAATAGATTCATTTCACAATGATTGATCCACGGAACATATATAGAATCCAATGGACACAAAAGATGAATGAGAAGCATGTGCACACAACCTTGGGCTTTTTGTTTATTGAAATATCCATTTTTCCGCATTTAGCACAAAATTTAGCTCACGAAATTCCAACGGAATCTGTAATTTCGTCCGGTGATTTATGACCATTTGTCCAACTAGTCCTGCGTCGTTTAATCGAGTATCTGTCGTTTTAAGGAGTGGCTGGTGTAAAATCCTTCCGAGTTCGAAGCCTGCTTACAAAAGAGAATTGCATTTTTAAAAAATACATCAGGAATAATCTCCCAATTTCATAGAAAATGCTTTGATAAACAGTTGTTTGAGTAAAATCCTTCAAATCCTATTGCTTTACAAAAATTACCTTTTAACGGGAACTGTTTCTTGCAAATTCTGAAACATAAGAATATATATCCGGATTTCACAGTGAAAACCTGAACTTAGGCATCTTGGTGTAATCAATAAATGGCATCGTCAAAACACCCGATTCTGAAGGTCTTTTTTTCCAAATTAAAATGTACGTCTTCATCCGTGGTCATTGCGTTGTAAAATGAATAAATTGTAAAGAATTTAGTAGAACAGACTTTTACGCATGCGTAGTATATATAAAAAATGTCGCAATGCGGATAAATAAGACTAAACAAGGTTAATTTTCATATTCATCGATATAAAACACCTTTCGATGATTCCTACTATTGATAAAGAGAGAAGAAAAACCAAAACTGGTTTTCTTTGGCCTAACTAGATGAACAGTGCCAGGTAGTCATCCAAGCAGAACGAGACCTTACCTGTGACTGTCCAATAAGTTAACAATGGAAGTGTTCGACAATGGTGAAATGTTTTAAGTAAGTTATAAGCCTCAAACTGACCATTATGTCAGATATTAGACTCTCCTCGGCGCTAACGCGCCTCGGGTCGTCTAATATCTGACATAATGGACAGTTTTCGGCTTATAACCATCACATAAATATTCCCGAACCAATAATTTTATTTTGCTTTTAGATAGCCGACAAACTGTAACTAAACAGTGGCCTAGGGCAAAGCCGGAAATGCCCATCTACCATTGCCAATCTGCTACTGGACTGACTTTCTGCCAGTTACAGCTGTCGACCAGGTATGTCCAAAAAAACTGATAATTTCAATCAATGTAATTTTTAAAACTTAAAATAGCAAATAATAGCCATTGTAACGATCCCTCCCCCATTTTTCTTGAATTTCATTTTTTTTTATCTTGGTATTTTTCTAAAGCACTTTCATGCATACTTTCAATTTATTCATTAATTCTTGTATGGAATGTTGAAATGTCCAGCGAGAGTTATTTCTTAATTGTTGGTTGACAACTGTTTATATGCAGCGAAGATCTATGTCATTTTTCTTGTGTTTTGATTTGTTGAATGTCAGACATCGTCTTGCTATTTAATTACATGCTTTTTGTTGGCTTAATTGTACATACGTAATTATAAAGTTGTGCTGTAATTCAGGATTATCTTAAAGTTACCTTATTTCTTGTGTGATCGATGTTTTATGGTCTTCGAGTACACACGTTTCACTGAAACTTCTGCCGCCGCCATACTTTGTTTACTTGTGTATTTTCCCGTGATGCTTCACGGTGATCTATTTTTACTGGAGTTATTTCGGCGGAAGATTTGATTGTAAATTCTTTTAAACTAAATGTTAAACAGTGTTAAATGAGCTTTTAAATGTGTAACTTTATGCTTTATGAATTTATTTAATTTAATTACGTATTGTAATAATTTTACATACGATGTACGAGAGTGAGATTTCATTACGGGACGATGATTACATTTGATTGGCTGATTATTATTTACGGGATGGAATTATTAGTTATGATTGGTTATGAATTATTGCGGGTTTTGTTAATTCTTTAAATACTCAGATGCTGAATATCGTTTGCTCTCTCGTTTTCTTTGTGTCCTAGAGAAAGGTCGCCAGTTTTGTCCAGAGTAATTTAGGGTGTGTACTATTTCAGTATCTAAGTGACTGAAGTACATAATACGTAATGTTAGGTTAGGCTAAATTTATTCTACTAGTAATTGTACTAGTTTTATTTATAATTACTAGTTGAAAACTAGTTATTTTTATCTTCTTTAGCCCAGTTTAGGAGTTAGGAAATATTTCTGCTGCGTGCTAGTAGTTGTACTAGTAGCGGGAATATTTATTTGTAAATTAATTATAATCTAGTCATTTATCGAGAGCCTTTACGTTTTATTTTGGTCGGGGGATTTTATTCAATTACAATATTTACTGGAAATAGTGCCAGTTGCCCAGTTCTATCAGTAGTTGTACTGATTTTTGTCTTTTGTCCCAAGGGTTGAGACTTGTGAATTTAAAACACTGTTATTCATTTTCGCTGTTGTATTACTGAATAAAATTATAAAACTTTACATCGGAGTTTTTGTTCTCAACACAAGGCAGGCGTTCCGAAGCGTTACACCATCATAAAAAGTTTGTTAATTATCTCTTACACAAATATTCCCGACCCAATAATTTTATTTGCTTTTAGATAGCCGACAAACTGCAACAAGACATTGGCTAGAGCAAAGCTGGAAACACCCATCTGCCATTGACAGCCTACTACTGGACTGACATTATGCCAGTTACAGCTGTCGACCAGGTATGTCAAAAAAATTGATAATTTAATCCCAATTTTAAAACAAAATGGTAATTTAAAAATCATGATTCTTTACCAATTTGTAATTTACATGCAACCTTGAAATAATGACTCAACAGATCTGCATTTTTGAAGTGCAAATGATATCTTAGAAAACTGCAAAGTATGGAAAATAGAAAAGCTTTACACATCTGTGCAAGTTTGGTAGAATTTTCTATGCAAATTGTTAAATTGCGTAAATCTTATGCAAAATGGTTGCTTATGGTAAATCCATACAAGCTGGCTAAATGCAAGACAGGGTTGTAAGCTAGTTGTATGTCCATACACCATGCAAGTTAGATATATGTAACAAGTACTGTTATATTGATATGTAAGTGGTTACTGATATGCAAGTGGTTACTGATGTCACTGATGCTTACTAAGGGGAGGGGAGGGGGTGGAGGGTGGGGAGAGTGCAGTACAAGTAGTGAAGATAGAAAGTCTCATATAATGCAAGAAATCAGAAAATATTATAAGGCAAAGATTAATGAAAATCATTGCCAGAAATGAATCAAATGATTCATATTTATTCAATATGAAATTACATTCAGCAGGAGTTGAACTTTAATATGAAATGTAATACATGTGCTAATAAGATAGTATCAATATATTATTGATTTTTTATTCAACAAGGGGTCCAGAAGGTTGCAAAGTGCACAGCATAAAATAACAATATCATCAACAATGGGAAGACATGAAATCGGAAATTCATTTTTCAAAAATCTCTATGTTTTAAGTCTGCCAATAGCTTGTTTAACATAAATTCTTACATTTGCAATTTTTGAAGTTTCTGATACATCTGATGCTTGCATCTGCAATTTTTCAGTTGTACTGGGTGGAATAGCAAGTTTAGCCATCAACATCATAAGGTCCTCCTTAATTTTGAAACCCCTGTCAGCCATAACTTGATCATAGGGTTCTATAAGATTGTAAAAATGACTGTCTTTTACAATAAACTGGTCACTTGCTCTTCCTCCATAAACGGAAGAAACATATGACAACATACCATTTGGTGTAATTGCAACAAGAAATTTTACTGTACAGTGTTGCTTATAATCGGACCAGCATTTAGCTTGAACTTCTAAACTTGATGGTGTTTCTAACAAAACTTCTGTGCAGTCTATTATGCATCGTACATTTGGGTAAAACCTTCTGAAGCAGCACTTTTGATTGTGTGTTTTGTAGGCCATATGATGAGTTTTCCCAGTTCTAGACGAAGTAAGCGAGTCCAAGTAAAAAAAATGCTGCTGACAGTTGCATCAGAAATGTTGAATCTAAATGCAAGGTCATGAACTAAAAGACTAAGTCTTAATCTCATCAATACCAGCAACAACTCAAGCTCTAGAGATAGTTTTCTTCTTGGACCAGGGCAAGACCTTGATCATATCTGGAAGGCATTTCACAGGTAGTGTGTTTTTCGCCTCTCCAGTACTGCATGCACTTGGCTTTTGAGCTGAGTAAGTTGAATAATGTCTGAAAAACTAGAGTAGTAGACAGACCTGTAAAGAAATTAATAGCCATTCTCTGTAACCACTTAAACTTCGTTGCCACGCATGGTCACCGATTTTGATGAAATTTCACCCATGCTTAGTACTTGACACCAGTAACAAATATCAAACAAAATGTCGTTGTTAATTTTCTCGGTTGCTATGGCAACAGCCGGAAAAGTTTGAAAAATCGAGATTTTCAGCCACTTTAAATCTTGACTGTGGCTTATTAAAAACTAGAAAAAGCAAACAACCATTCTCACAAAAACATGACACCTTGGGGTCACTTATACTGTAAAGAAACTGTTTAGAATATATCTCTAAGTAAGTGGTAACCAAGGGTACATTTGGAATACATTTAAAATGCTGAAATATGCTGAAAAACACTCCGTATTCACTAATAGAAGGTGTTACATGCTCAAACTCAATCAATGACTTAAGAAAAACCATGAAAATGTTTGACCTTAAGTATATAAGAATAAGCAATATTATTCTATAAATAACTTTTATGGTTGCCATGGTAACACAGTGAAACCATGCAAAACCAGTAACTAAGATTGGGTTAATGATACTGTCTTGAGGAAAAACATGGAAATTCGAGACTGGCAAATATGCATCCTTAGGACCTTGCAACACCAAAACCATAAGAAAAATTGGGTATAATTACTACTTTGCAGTGTTACCATGGAAACAAAGAACCAGTGCTTAAAAGTGAATTATTTTTCGCTGCATTAAGAATTAAATTGCTATATAATCAAGAAACAAATTAAAGGACCCAGCTTGAATAGTACATATCTGTTAGAACTGAGGTTGAATATCATATTGATAAAATTTGATGAAGAAAACAACACTGTTGCTATGGTTACCAAAAAGGGAAAATGTTCGATTTTGTGAACTTTATATCAATATTAAACCCTGTGTACCAACTTCTTGCATCCACTTAGAGATTGGATGATAGTCAAAATTAAAAGTCAGGTTAGCTGTTAATAAATATCAATGATAAAAGTTTTGGGAATCTACATTTAAGGGTACGTATCCAAGAAAAGAAAATATTTTTCAGGTTTTTAAGCATATTTTTTTTGCTTATTTCCATAGCAATGCTCTATTTAAAGAATCTAATCTGATTTTTTTCAAATGGGAAAACTAGGAGCACACCAACATCTTTAAAAATTAAACATAAGTTATGAGGAAATGTGCTTTTTTAATAGATAGGATCAGATTTAAACATACAGATTGTTACTTTGAAGGCTCTCTGTGGTATAAAAACCTTGGCAACCATTGCCAACCAAAATGAAATATCATATTTTGTTCTTGGTATATGTTTCAAGGCTCTTTTTTCTATTATTTGGTCACACTTCATCCTATAATTGCTTGTTATGTTTACTTGCATAATTTTATGAAATTCAATGAATATTTTTTTTACTTTTGAATACTTTGTTACCATAGTAACGTATGTAATAGATGATTTACCAAACATGTTTATGATGCATTTGAGACATCTGACATTCAACTTTTGGAAACAGGCATTGCCAATTGTTTGCTTTGCCGCAAATGTTATCCACGGGGCTCTAAACATGTGAAAAAAAGGATTTTTTCGAACTTTAAGACATGTTGCCATGGTAACTATAAAACATAGCAACCAATTCTTGCCTGATTTCGGTTTAGGGTATCAATAACTTTCATCATAGAGAGTTTGGAGAAATTCTGAGACTATTCGTGCCACAGCTCCAATATAAAATTTCAAGTCATTACAGAGAATGGCTCTTAACATCTGAATCTCTAGTAATTTGAGTAGACTGAAAGCAAAGAATAAATTCTGATTCATTTGAACATTCTGCATGATCTGCTGTGTCATTTTCCGACGTACTTTGCAGAGTGCAATTAGTTTCACAATCTACTATGACCTTTTTATTATTGTGTCTTTTAATTTCTCTTCTCTTTGTAGGAGTTGTCCCAGTGATGGCATCAGACAAGGTTAAAAACAAAGTGGGATAGGGATTCTCACTTGTGGGCATACCATCTGAAAAGTGGTTTGAACATACACGTATGCCATTGCCTGGAATATAATCCTGACGACCTTTTAATATTTGAGAATTCCATTTTTTCCTCATAATTTCATCAGATGGAAGTTTATGAAAATTAAGAGTATGAACATGTGATTTGATATCATGATTTTGGGGATATCTCCTGTCATTGTTACAAGGACCAACTGCACACCTATCACCTCCTCCCATGTTTGTTTAGTTGAATATTAATTATATATAAAGATGAAATTTGACCCTCTGATACTAGCAGACTTAACTAGGACATGATTTTTTTTTATTGAGATACATGTATATATAAATAGAAGTTTATAAACTAAATCAAGTTGAAGGAAGGGTACAGTGATCTGCAAGGGAAAAAACATTTTTAATATGATTTAACTACTCAGTATTTAAAGAAGTAAAAAATACCTAGACTAGGCACAGTAAAGCATGTACAATGTACTCTATTTGTATAGATGATAATGTAAACAATTTTTTTAATGATGTTTTAACTTCAATTCTGTAAAGCACTCTGTCTTATGAAGCACATGCATTACAAGTCCATATTTCAGCAGTGGGTTCTGTTTTGACCCCTACACATTTCCAATGAAACCAAAGGTCACAGTTATCACAATAAATGCTGTGATCTCCACACTCGATGATTTCATCGCCATCTAAGCAAAGTTTGTTGCATAGTGGACAAAATGTCAATTTTTTTGTGCCCAAAGATAAGGGACAATGTAAATTTTGAAGAAAAGGAATGCTTTTTGTACTATTTCCATCCAAATCTTTTTGTCTAATTTCACTTTTAGAATTAGTGTGTCTTTAGCTGACCACACCACAAAGAAAGCTTACTGCAAACCAGTAACACCAAGTTGTGCTTGAATCTGGTAGTAATATTTGTGTGAAGATTTCAAAGCCAGATTTCCTTCTTGTTGTTCAAGGAAATCTGTCAAATGCCAACCTTCTTGCACAGATACATTGTTAGTGTTAAGAACGTAGGGGCATTTGATTTCGAGGACAGACACTCCACAACAGTTACACTGAATGATGCCGTCGGGACTGGCTGCCAAAAATGGCATGTCAGGTTTTATATATAAACCTGCTTTTCTGATGGAAAAACCGGAGTGCTTTAGGGACTCAAGCTTTAAAAAATCTACTCTAGCTGTATCCTCCTTTTCTATTCCATACTTAACAGCTGGAAGAAAAGAGATGTCATCTCCACCATGCAATATATTTTTCACAAGGGGGGTAATTTTGACCTTGGAGCTTCCTTTTTTTGATAGTGTAGAAAATTTTGTACACACTGTTAGGGTACTAGAAGCAGTTATCCTCCCTTTTCTTTGGGTATGCCATAGTGGACATTTGGCCTGATCTCTAGTGGCCTGCTCAACAAGGACAACCTGTTCATTTGAAAGGGGCAAGCCTTCAATGAACTTTTCTGCGGAATCTGTATAATTGGTTCCAATATCAATTAATGATTGGGGCATTACAGGCTTCTGACTGTTTGATGTAATAGCCTTAAATACAACTGACCTTGGAGTAACACTATACAGCTTACTAAACATATTGTTTACTTCTTCTTCTGTGACCTTCCTGTGATCCATCCGTCTTGGATCAAATGAGGTTTTCATCTCGGAAATAATAGATTTCTGACCTTGATCTTCTGTAGATTTGACCCTGTTGTCTTTCCTGACATTCATATCAGTGACCTTGGATGGTTGGACATTACGTTTAGTAGATGCATTCCAGTTGCATGGTAGAGATGTGCATGATGGATTTGTAAACCCCATGGTATTGGCATATTCTACCTTATAAAGTGTAGCTATTACATGGTTACACGTTTCTGCCATACCTGCTATACAGCTACACCAACTTGTCAAAATTTGTTCCTCTTGAATATCAAATGCTATCCAAACTTCTCTTGGATCATTATTTATACTTTGTGATGGAGTAACCATTGATCGAAGAATTTTGATGTTTTGAAAGTTGTATGTTAATATTTCATCAACAAACCCAGACTTCCAGTAGGAGAATGCTTTATGGGTTTTGTATTTACCCACAAAGTCAATGTCAAATTCTTTTTTCTCTAAAATAAAAGAAAAAATGTTGCCTAGATCTAGTTTTGGCAAAGATTTGACATCTGATTGCCACTTTGACAGTGGAATTGACCTTGGATCTTCAGGTATTTTGTATTTCTGAAGTTTTTCAATATAGTGGCTCTGAAGATTTTTTTGAAGCTCTTTTTCAGAAACTTTAGGGGACACCTTCTTCTCCCATGCAACAAATGCCTTTGAGACGAGTTCGTTTTTAACTCCTGACACCTTTAAACCTCTAATATTGAGGTAGTCTTTTAACTGACCAATAGTCATGGAGGAAAATTCCTCAAACATGCTATCCATTGACATATTGATTTTTGTAAGATTTTCAAAACATTTTTGGTTATGAAAACAGTATGTGCTTTTGAATAACAAAATATTAAAAATTCCCTTGCTCACTGATACTGGTTGTAATTTTAATATTACATTAAAACAATGAAATATAACAAGTTACATTGTACATGTGATCATATTTTTTGGGCTTATGTCCATATTTATTTCAGTCTGGAAAGAAATGAAGTTGATACATTATTTAAATAAAATTGTTTACATTTTTAGAATGATGAACTTGTTTAATTTATATCATAAGTTAGTTATTTTCTCATTGTACATGTTTGTGATAATACTTTTAAAAAATTGGTCATTAAAATATAAAACTTGAATATTTCTGCATTTTTTTCATTTTCAATTTTAATTACATGTATTTTGAGTTCTCTTACATTAAGAGTAGTACATGTAACACTGTCCACTGGATTGTGGCATCAGGCAGGGCATCTTCGGAAAGCTGTATAATTTATTTCATATAAATTTAGTTATTTTCTCATGGTACATTTTTGTATTTATACTTTTAAAAATCTGTCATTAAAATAAAAAAAAAATTGAATATCTCTGAATTTTTAAAAATTTTCAATCTTAATATTACAGGCATGTTGAGTACTCTTACATAAAGTATAGTAACACTGTCCACTGCAAAGTAGCATCAGCAGGACTTCTTTAGAAAACTGTAGAAAAACATCATGCATTACAGTAGTTGCACAGACCTGTGTCAGTACAGATGTACTTTTATAGGAATTTCTATTCAAATAATAATTTACTGATTAAATATTCTGTGGAATTTCTGTGCCAGTATTTATAATTACAAGGAGAGAAAACCCAAACATTCATATATATATGGCTATTATTCTTTACAGAGTGTATATTTCACTATTGCTAAAAAGGCCCCGCCCCCTTTGCATTTGCTGCTACAACATACGCGGAACTTGTACTTTATAAAGAAGGAAAATGTATCTATTGATATTATTCTCGTGAGAAATCACTTCATACATATTTCTTAATGTTTTTTTCATTGAACAAAAGTTATAATTACCCAACACAAGACACTCTACTCGATATCTATAGATGCCAGCCAAATATTCCCGCCTTGCGCAGCGCGTCACTTGTGTACACTAACAACATGTTACTTCATTAATATTCTATGACATTTTAAAAAATATTGTTATTTCCTGTAATATTTTTATCCAAGCAACACTTTTTAAGTATAATTTTATTTTTTAAAAATAAAATACTTCTTGAAACACCTTCGCATTTATTGATGACGTTACAACATTATGACAAGCTTGAGCCGCTTAAGTACACTGGCACTCCTGCCTGCGGATTAGTGTTGGAGAAACTTCAAGTAAGGATGTTTAGTGTATTGAAATGTACTTTTTCATTGCACTTTTATAATAACTGAAATGAAAATATTGAGTGCAAAAATCGCGATATAACATGACGTGATGACCGCATACCGCTTATATGGCATATACAGTGTTGTGTAACAAGCATGCTGAAAAACATCATTTTTTAATGTCAGGAAGTTATTTTATTGGTTAAACACATATTATTGTCATTAAAAATAGTTTTTGCACAAATCCCCAATGTGGATTCGTGTGACATTGACCAGAAAGCCTCCAGTAGACGGAAACATTTCGGCAAGTAATTTCATCAACCGCGCATTGTTTACAATGACGACAGCGCGTGATGCCCCCAATCCAAGATGGCGGCCATTAACCTTGAAAGGGTCTATTCTGTCAAGACTGATGGCTTTTGTAATCTTTTCCCAATTTGAAACAAAATGCTTTAGTCTGCCCCCCAGTGGGATTTGATTTTGTACAATCTCTCTTAATTACACATCTCTCGTGCACGCTTTCTGTCTTTCGACTTCCTGTACAGGGTCGTGTAAAAGTCGTTCCCAAACAAGACCGACTCGTCTTGAAATTTTGAACAAAGGGCGGTATTAGCGGTAATCTGCCGCAAAATTTCCAATGTATTAAACTTTTCTTTTTCATCTTTTGTTGTTCAGCGTTGGAGTAAGTAAGATGCGAACTAAATTCAACAGGTACAAAGATGACGTAATTTTTCATTATGACGTCACAAATACGCTCTAAACATGGAATGTTAGCTAAAATTCGTTGAAAAATGGTTTGAAATAAGCGATCTTTCCAAAAATTAGACCCCTGCGCATGGAACAACCAATTTTATATTTTGCATGTAAGTTCTTTGGTATATCTTTTATTCATACAATTAAAATGGTATTGGTTGTCACTTGCGCTCAATATGAATTTTGAAAAATTCAATACGAAAAAACGACATTTTACCAAAATTATTCACTTGATATCGATGTTCGTAACACACATTTGACGTAAAATAGGGTTATTTTTACAATTTAAATTCTATCGATAGTCATTGGTAATCTTATATACATATAAGGTAAACAGTGATAAATAATAAACAATTCATGAATGGAAAATCTTTTGAAAATAAGGATTAAGTTGTATTGAAATACGGCACGTGCACTGATGCCGTTTTTTTTAAATGCATGTGCGTAGAACTGAGTACCCAATAATTGTACTGAACAACGATACCAAAATATCTCAAGATTAAATAATTCCATAAAAATAACACAATATTTTTTATTTTCAGAAATATTTTTTTCCAAATCTGTCATACCTCAGTATATATTTTAAAATTTACCCCTATACGAGTAGTGAAACTGAATTCTCTAATTATTATTACACAATGTACATGTTATGTAGCCTATACGCGTGACTTTCAAATATCTCTTTGAATAAATATCACAGCTACATTAAATAAGATATACAATGAAATAGTTTTTTAAAAACTTTTACAATAAATATAAACTTTTAAATTAATGTAGACATAGCCTTCAAAATATGGACATTTTACAGGTAAAGCATCGTCGGAACCCACGGGTTTTCTCTCCGTTACACTGCATTTAATGCAGTGTAACGGAGAGAAATATACATATATATACCCGTGGGTTCCGACGATGTTGTAAGGTAAAAACTGTGCTGTAAAATTAATCTTATCCACAAACAGTACATCTTTTCAATTAAATTGATACATATGTAAATGCAAAATTCAGCTCTTAAATTAAGGTACCTATGTGCATAAATTTGCGCTTTATATTGCCCCGAAACGTACAATGTAATATCGATCCATGCAGTTGAATACATTTGAAACACAATCACTTTTTAATCGAAGTGCATGCAGACAGAAAGCCAAGAACTACTTTCTAAAGTTAAGGTATCGGAACCAAATATTATTATTTTTTACAGTTGTAAAACAGATAAAAATCAATACAAGTATATCTTAATTTAACTTTATTTTTCTGTGGTATTTTTATCTATAACCTAGATAAACAATTGCGAGATGATAGGGGAATACGCAGAATGTGAACCCCCCCCCACCCCTCATTATGTGTTCACAATTTATAACTTCCATAAATTTTTCATTTATTACATACTTAGTATAACAAAGATGATAAAAAGAATTTGAACTTCATTTATCTTTTTTTCGTATATGTTTATGACAAGGATGGATCCAGAAATTTTGCCAATAGCGGGAGGGGAGCATAAAAAGCAGAAAGAAACAAGCACATTAAGAAATTATAGTTTACTGCGCTCTGCAGAAGAAACGGGTCAGAATTTTTCAACACTTTGATAAGTGGAAAACCCCGTTTGAAGGGGGTGAGCTTGTGACAAACCAACCGACATACATGTTTATATAAAATCTACAAATGTATATGCAAATGCTACTTATAAGCATTTACACGGAATAAAAAAATAAACACAACTTAATAGTGCACTTCGCTAAGCTTTATAGAAATATATTGATATTTTCCTAAAAATAAATGGGAAGGGGGGGGGGGGGGCCTTTATATGTAAATTCGGTGTATTCCCCTGTCATTATGCAGGATATAGATAATCACAAATTATCATACGCTCAGTATATAATTTAAAATGTTTACTGCATGTGATGAAATTTTCAATCGGGATCGTATTTCTTTATTCATTTAAGATTTATTCTTTATTTGTAAATAATGACCATTAGAGGTAGATTGAGAATCCCCTTCACTTTTAAGTTCATTGTGTAGACCAGACTGAATCGATTTTTCTACATAATTTTTTTTTTTAAATAAAATGATTAAATTTTATTATATTAACATTTTTGTCAACTGCCCCCCTCCCCCACTCCCCGCCTAAACATAAATACTGTAAATAAACTTAAAGAAAAACAACACGGTCATTTTATTAGAAAAACTGATAATGCTATACAAAAACAGATTAGATTTGATTGCAACTTATAAATACTAATTTCTGGACCCTATCCGTTGTGTATCCCAAACGCGGAGAGAGAATGTCGACGAGTAAAAAAGAGGCGGTGCTGTGGAGTCGCAATGAAACGTAAACGATAAATCTAAAACTATTTCTTATCTTTTCTCCTCCCCAGAGTACGGAAGCGTATTAGTGCCACTTGGACACTTCACTTTTTTTTAAATTTCTACACTTAAAAGTGTAAATTTTACACTTTAAAGTGTAAATTTTACACATTAATCTGTAAAATTTACACTTTAATCTGTAAATTTTACACTTTAAAGTGTAGATTTTACACTTTAATCTGTAAAATTTGCACTTTAATCTGTAAATTTTACACTTTAATCTGTAAAATTTGCACTTTAATCTGTAAATTTTACAGGTTAATCTGTAAAATTTACACTTTAAAGTGTAAATTTTGCACATTTATCTGTAAATTTTACACTTTAAAGTGTAAATTTTACAGATTAAAGTGTAAAATCTACACTTTAAAGTGTAAAATTTACAGATTAAAGTGTAAACTTTACAGATTAATGCGTAAAATTTACACTTTAAAGTGTAAAATTTACACTTTAAAGTGTAGAAATTTTAAAAAAAAGTGAAGTGTCCAATCTGTAAATTTTACACTTTAATCTGTAAAATTTACACTTTGATCTGTAAAATTTACACTTTAATCTGTAAATTTTACAGGTTAATCTGTACAATTTACACTTTAAAGTGTAAATTTTACACTTTAAAGTGTAAATTTTACACATTTATCTGTAAATTTTACACTTTAAAGTGTGAATTTTACACTTTAATCTGTAAATTTTACACATTAATCTGTAAATTTTACACATTAATCTGTAAATTTTACACTTTAATCTGTAAATTTTACACTTTAATCTGTAAATTTTACACTATAATCTGTAAATTTTACAGGTTAATCTGTAAAATTTACAGATTAAAGTGTAAAATTTACATATTAAAGTGTAAAATTTACAGATTAAAGTGTAAATTTTACAGATTAACCTGTAAAATTTACAGATTATCACATGCAGTAAACATTTTAAATCATAAACTGAGCATATGATAATTTGTGATTATCTATATCCTGCATAATGATTGGGGAATACACCGAATTTACATATAAAGCCCCCCCCTCCCATTTATTTTTAGGAAAATATCAATATATTTCTATTGTAAAGCTTAGCGAAGTGCACTATTAAGTTGTGTTTATTTTTTTATTCCGTGTAAATGCTTATAAGTAGCATTTGCATATACATTTGTAGATTTTATATAAACATGTATGTCGGTTGGTTTGTCACAAGCTCACCCCCTTCAAACGGGGTTTTCCACTTATCAAAGTGTTGAAAAATTCTGACCCGTTTCTTTTGCAGAGCGCAGTAAACTATAATTTCTTAATGTGCTTGTTTCTTTCTGCTTTTTATGCTCCCCTCCCGCTATTGGCAAAATTTCTGGATCCATCCTTGTCATAAACATATACGAAAAAAAGATAAATGAAGTTCAAATTCTTTTTATCATCTTTGTTATACTAAGTATGTAATAAATGAAAAATTTATGGAAGTTATAAATTGTGAACACATAATGAGGGGGGGGGGGGTCACATTCTGCGTATTCCCCTATCATCTCACAAATGTTTATCTAGGTTATAGATAAAAATATCACAGAAAAATAAAGTTAAATTAAGATATACATGTATTGATTTTTATCTGTTTTACAACTGTAATAAATAATAATATTTGGTTCCGATACCTTAATTTTAGAAAGTAGTTGTTGGCTTTCTGTCTACATGCACTTCGACTAAAAAATGATTGTGTTTCAATTGTATTCAACTGCATGGATCGATATTACATTGTACGTTTCGGTGCAATATAAAGCGCAAATTTATGCACATGGGTACCTTAATTTAAGAGCTGAATTTTGCATTTACATATGTATCAATTTAATTGAAAAGATGTACTGTTTGTGGATAAGATTAATTTTACAGCACAGTTTTTACCTTACAACATCGTCGGAACCCACGGGTATATATATGTATATTTCTCTCCGTTACACTGCATTAAATGCAGTGTAACGGAGAGAAAACCCGTGGGTTCCAACGATGTTTTACCTGTAAAATGTCCATATTTTGAAGGCTATGTCTACATTAATTTAAAAGTTTATATTTATTGTAAAAGTTTTTAAAAAACTA
>NW_026940468.1:107500-110000 GCF_032062105.1 Saccostrea cuccullata
AAAATTGGCGAATATTATCAAAGAATTTTATAATGCATTTACTCGTTAAGAATGTTTAAACCAAACAAAAATATAGGGGAAAGAATTAATAAACGGTGTTTTATATTATGCCTGTATCAATCAAATGCCATCCTCCAAACGTCATGGGGTCCTAAGTCAACACGGTGGCGCTTGGCCCCTGACTAACTTTATAATATGTGGGGTTAAAGCATATTCATAGTGGATCATTAATCGTTATATCAACTTTTATGCACTCTAGGAGGATTATGTAGATTTCAGTTTCATCGAAGCATTTGGGGCATGGAGTAAGGTAAGGGCCACCATAAGGTATTATAAAAATTCAGAAGGAATACATAGGACAAAATATTTCTTGAAAGACTGTTTTGAAGAACATCAGTACAAATATCAAATACAGGTTTTACTGAACTTTTATTTGTGAATGTTGAATTTTCTGTACAAATGCACTTATAAGCTCATGTAGAATGACTCAATAATAGTGGAGTCTCAGAGAAAATATTTTAAATTATAATGTGTCTCAGAGAAAAATTGAACATCGTCGTATAATGAGGGAGAGTACAGAGTAACTTTTAACACTTATCCTGCTTCTTATGTTTCTGCCGACAGCATCGAATGAAAACGCAATGTTATGACAGGGATATATTAATAGAGTACTTTTAAATAGAACTTCACGTCCTTTATATTACAAAACCAAAGTACATTCCACTTGAAAACAACTACATTAATTTCCGTTAGATGATTATTCTTATAAAATTAACTCTGTATGAAATATAAACCACCTTCAGTTTTCGTGCCCTAATGCGCAGTTATCAGTAACCGACATCACATGAACCAGTTAGAACTCATGGTGAATGAGAGGGTCTGTGAAATAACACTGTCATTCTTATTCGTTTTAGCACTATGTACATCAGAGGTTGAAATGTGAAATGGACATAAGTATTTGAGTTCACAGGATATTTTTTAATTCAAAGGTTAGTATACAGTACTATACAGAATATAATTTACAGCTTTTATGGCTAATGTGTGTCTACTTCAAAGGACAAATACTCATTTAAAGCCAAAACCACTTTCTGACTGAATTAGTAATTCTTCAACCTATTGATACATACTATAGGAGACATTACGCTGGTAAATACTTAAGCGTTTTTATTGCGGGAAGGCATGACATTATTATTGATAATACCTTTTATTATTTGAAGGACACTGTGTTCATTAGTCCTCTATTCAGCTCATGCCCGAATCACGTGATATAAGCGGTCACGTGACCCCTTTCCGTATAGCGTTCTGTCACAAAAGCTGAAAGATTTTTCTCAGTTTTATAGTTCTCATGTAAATTAAGTTTCATAAATAGAACAGTTCATTTGTCAGAAATGGTCAAATCTCGGCAACAAAATGGGTGAATAAGAATATCTTTTCCGAAAGTAAGCATGGCGACCATTAAAAGCCAAGTCTCGGGAGAGATTTTTATAGGTGGATAGAGAAAAAGGTGCCACGTTTTTATCATTTATCCCGCTTCAGACAGATTTGTCGATTGCTGATTGGATAAAGGCTGATCACATGACGCCCTGAAATTTTCCTTATTACGTCTCCGTCGAGGAGTAATATGAAAATCGGGCACGCGATTCCGTTCGAAGCGTTGTTCAGGTCCAGTCCAAAGACTATTTCTACCTACGTAGGTATTAATAGCTACCTAGGTATTTAAAGCTACCCAAAGTAGCTATTTTTACCTACTTTCTGCTTTACTTGCGTTTTGTGGCCAAATGCAGGAACGGCGCAACATGGTGAGCGCAAAATTTCTTGTTACAGTCACACTGATGATGAATATGACAAAAATTTGGCCAAAAAATAATTACTTCGTATATTATCAATTTTGCATAGAAACTAATGTAATAATGCCGATTCAGGAAGTAATCCTTTTTTGGCCAAAATTTTGTCGTATTCATCATTAGTGTTACCGTATCAAAAAATATGGCATTTACCATGTTGCGCCGTTTGGTCTTTTGGTTGCAAAATGCAGAAATTATATAAAGTAGGTAAAAATAGCTACTTTGGGTAGCTTTAAATACCTAGGTAGGTATAAATAGCTACGTAGGTAGAAATAGTCTTTGGACTGGACCTGTTGTTATTGTAAATAAAAATGGGGACTAAGAAACGGTTTACGTAGGTAGTTTAGTTAGATTTCTTGCTACCGTAACGATTTTATATGTTGATTGTTATTGGATTAAACTTAATATTTTGATAATATGTGCAAATATTTTTATTATATTCAAAAAGGGCCTTCAGCTGGATAAATTCGTAACACAGTCAGTTAGTGACCTAATACGGATTCATAATATGCCCAAATATTTTTTTTAATATTGAAAAAGGTCTTCAGCGGGATAAATTCGTTACACAGTCAGTTAGTGACCTAATACGGATTCATACAGGGTGTGAAATGGAAATCCGTATTGGGACTCGGCTTCGCCTCGCCCAATACGGATTT
>NW_026940468.1:115000-120933 GCF_032062105.1 Saccostrea cuccullata
AAGTAATTTTGGTGATAAATTATTATGCTGTTGAGACAAAGATTGAGATGGTGTCTACATGTTATAAAAATACCACGCAAAGTGAGAACGGCGTAAACATGGGCCTAAAATAAATTTTCAGAATCATAAGTATTGAGTATGCATTCATTTTTTTTTTTATTATTATTATTCAAAAGAACTGTTTTCCTCGTGGAAATCTTTGACTATGATGATTGCCTACAAAGATATTGATCTAAGTGATTTTTTTAAGGCATTTTACATAATATATCAAAAACTGAAGTGAGCAACGGCAGCTTAAGGAAGATAAGCAGACAAATGAATCATGTTCAATGTTTTCTGCATAAAAAATTCAAAAAGTCCATAAATCAAACATGGTTCTTTTTCATGCAATATTCTTTATTGATTTATCATGTACATAATTATGTCAAGGCTAACATTATAACTTTTAAAGAACTTTAAATCTTTAGGGCACAATAAAGCCAAAATCGCATTTTACCTTCTTTTCGTATTCGTAGTTTTCAAGTGGGTTAAGAGAATTTCCAGTCTTCACCGTTGATGTCTGTCCTAGCAACAAAACTGAATGGGAGGCGGCATCTATGAGACTGAACTGTACAATGAAATCTAAAGATTTCAAGAATAGATACCACTGTGTGGCCACCAGAGACCGATCACAACTGGTGGAGTTCTGTTATCCACAGATCAGGAGTATATATGGAAAAGGTTAGTATATCCTACATCATTCAAGGTCTATTATGTTTGTTCTTTTATTATCATATTTAAAAAATATTAATTCCGCATTTTGTTCAATAAGCATAAATGCAATGCATCTGTAACCTTCTAATTTATATATCAATAGAAAAAATTAGCAAATCATTACAGTTTATCCTTTTGAGATTCATTCATATAACATGTATTTGGATTGTAAGATAAAGTTGTTTTAATTTGTCTGATAACTAAATAGGCAAACAAACTGAAAAATAATGCATTAAATGTTTTTGGTATTACAGGCCAGTGTGTTATTTTTGATTCTTCTTTTTTCTTGGATAATTATACCTGTCTTCATTTTACTTATGGATGCCCAGATAAACATTATTTCACGGACGAGCTATATAACTGTAAGTTTTTTTTTTTATTAACTTTCGTGTTCTAACTTTCATTAATACTTTCAGTATGATCTCATGTAATGTTGGATAATCTCTCTCTCTCTCTCTCTCTCTCTCTCTCTCTCTCTCTCTCTCTCTCTCTCTCTCTCTCTCTCTCATTGGTGAACGTTTTTCTGTATCTTTTGTTTACATTTTCCCTTATTTTCGTTTCTGTTATTTAGTGTTTTTAATGTTCATTACAGACCCTAGTTGCTTTCGTATTAAGCCCGTTTTGAAATGCTTTCTGTCTGAGGAAATTTGTCTGAAGAATCGGTAACTCTGCATTTTATTTGAACACCATATTAATGAATCAAAAGAATTTTAATAGTACAAGTGCGCGGTTTTGCAACAATGCGGATTTTATAATTTTTGTACACTGGGCTTCTTTCCCTTTAGAGCTACAACAATGGAAAGTAAAGAGGTATCCACATCCCAAACAATTATTTCTCAGGATCACACTATACAAGTGCAGGAAGGGATACATTTGGTGCCAGTGTTGGTCCCCTCGGTTACCATTCTAGGGATCATTTCTGGAATTGCAACGATTATGTGGAAAAGAAAGCGGTGCAAAACATTCTTCAGAAGAAAACATTCTGGAAATAATGATAATGTCAACATCTTTGAAAAAGAATCATTGCTTAATAGTAAATACTTTAAATTTGTCCTGTATTTTCTTTATACAGAATATAAGGGGTATCTGTAAATATTGTTGCAAGATGAGCTTGTACCTAGTTTTTTACTAGTTACATGGTTTTTTTCTAAGCATCTAATGAGTATGGCGGGGAGATGCTGCCGTTGCATAATGTCAATCAAGAACACACAAACAGAAAGAGGAAAATAACAATGTCTGATGGTGAAGTATAACAAACTATTAGTATTTTTATTTGTGCATCCATATTGACTAATACAGTATTGTTTAACAATGATTAGACTTTGATTTTAAATTTTGAAGAATATAAATGTTTTATAATTTACTCTTGTAATGGTGTTTTAGAGCACGTTGGCCTTGAAAATGATCCAGATATATCAGAAAATTGGAATGCAAATAAAGAGATCACAATAACCACAGACAAATACCATCAAGACGACGCCATGTACAACAAATATATCCATGAAGAAGGACTTAAAGAACAAAAAAGTACAAAACATTATTCAAGTTCTAAGGCACTAGAATATATGTGTATCCTACTTGTCAGACAGAAATCTTCATTCATCACCCTTATTTAAATTTATTTATTTTCTCCTTTAAGTGAAATATGATTAAGAAATTAATACAAATACAAACACTTAAAGGTATAAATCCCAGGGCAATAATTGGCAAAGTTCTATCGAACATCATTAGATAATGTTTACAGAATCTTTATAGCATTAAGTTAATTTACTTCTTTGTTCAAAATTGTCTAATTAATTTCACAGTACTTTTTAAGGGTTTATGTACATATCGCTTAGACAGTTTTATTATAAATATTTCTACGGGCTCTGTTATCAAAACCTAAAATTGTTTCATTTTAAAACATCATTTTATCTTTCTCAATACCACTGTTTCCAAATTCAACCTCAGCATTCATCATAAAACCGAAATGGAAGTAATTTGGTACAATTTACAAGATTTCAAGTGTTCACTGTGAAATGAACGTAGTCGGCAACACGAACATATACTTTTTAGTAGATTGGATCAGATACCAACAATGTTTTTTCCCGGTGAACTTTTTAACTTTGTCATTTTGTTCTTACATTGACATTTAAGACCAAAATATCAATAAAAGTAAATATACAGCCCTAGCTTAGACTCACTATGTCTGAATCGCAGTAACCGAGAACTGGAATAACTTGGAAGCTTGTCTTCTATAAATATTTGAATGTTTACATTAAATGTTTTGCGATCATGCTCAGAATATCCTTGTGAATAAAGCTAGGAAAATGAGAATGATGTACTGTTTAACAATGTTCTTAAATATTTTGATTGAAATTTTTTGTAATCTTCTGTTTCAGTTTACATACGAAATAGGAATTGTGGTTAAAATGATTGATGTAATTTTAATACTATCGTTCAAACCATAGTTAACCCAAAGGTAGACATAATGGATATTTGCTGATTGAAAAAAACTTATGTTTTATTTAAGTTATTTTTATTATCGCCATCAAACTAGACCTAACGAAACCAGTTCCACTGTGAAAGAAATATGTACGAGGGTTGTCCCAAAATTTCGTAGACTGAGCTCATATCTTTTAAAGAAATTAATGTATCTTAATAAAATTTTCAGGATGGATAAAGCGTGTTCTTCGCAGATAAATTTCGAAGTTTTATCATGTTTACTTGAAAACTTTTCGAGTTAGAAGATTTAAAGTGATATCGTTCCTTAACACACGGAGCAATCTGCAACGTCAAAAAATACATTTCAACGGTTCAATTTTTTAAAGGAAAAATTTCAATTACCAGAATCAAATTCTTAAATTACACGAAACGATTATACTGATAAGTGTGAAATATCTTAATTACTAAGATGTGATCAAACAGTAAAATATGTAAACAGAGTATATTCATGTACAGGTATTAAATAATAGTTATTTGAAAACGCTATTATTTTTGGGCTTTTCGTCTGTTTTCTGTAATGGAGTTGCACAATGGAACTCTTGCTCATTTCTTATTTCTATCTTTTATTCTAGGTACTGTTATTCACACATACATAGAGAAACCGTTTTAGTCATTTTAAATACTAAGGACGAGAAAAGTTTCTTAATCTACCAAGTATTTATGACTTGTACATTTCTGTAAGAGTGAATTCAGGATCGAAACACTTGAACATAGTCCAGTGCGCCGCCTGTATCAACGCAGCCGCCATTTTTTAAAAAGTCAGATCTCAACCCCATGAAAATAAAACGTTATGAAATTAATATTTATCAAAGCAGAAACACCAAAATTTAAGGAAATATAGTTAAAGAAACAATATTTAGAATTTTTACTTCCATTCAAAAAATAGAAGATAGTAATCACTTTTTCGTAGTATTTTAAATATAATATACCAAACATTAATTGCAATTTTTGGGTATTGCGCCTTCCTACACCAGACAATGAAATGTGTCTTTTAAAGTGGAACAATTTTTGTAGTTACTCCATATTTGTCCATAAATTTATTAAATATTGTTGGTTAAATTTATATACGAAGTTTCATTAATGTATGACATAGGGTTCCTACAAAACAACGCTTGTCTACGGAATTTTAGGACAACCCTCGTATAGGCTAGATATCATATCGCCGTGAGATTCAGTCAGTATATGGCCCATGAACCCTTAACACATTTTCCCTCAAATAAATTCATCTTTGTGAAATATTTGCAAATGCCAAAATATTAGTATATTATCCTTCGATTTTTTTTCTAAGACTACAAATGATAAGAATTTAATTTTTTTTTCTTGTAAAGAAAAAGATTATGGCTTCCTCCAGTACAAAAGACGACAGGATTTTGCTCTGAATCTCTGCAAAACATCTTACCTTCAAAGTAAGTATACAGGTCAAATGTTGATGGCCAATTATATATATGTAGCAGAGTTTTCAATTATGTGTTTGTTGGTGCTGTTGTTTAACATCCCTCTCTAGAATATTTCATCTCATGGATGGAGATGCTACAACTTACCGATGGAGTGCTACAAGTTTTGACAAATGCCTGTGACTCGGGTCCATTAAGCAATTTTCGATACTACTGCGATATTGAAATTATCCCATTTGAAGGACCAGTCTCCACGTCAAACAGTCGAATACTCCGCGAGTCTAAAGCAGATACACTAACCACTGCGCCACTTCAATATTTGAAAGAATGTTTCCACTTAAGCATAGTGCAGCGGCCCCTTTTTCGGACCTCTCTAACTTTATCTAATTAACGCAAATGTTAATTATTTTATTCTTAACTCATACTTTGTTATCTTTGTGGTATATTACTTGCAAAATTCACATTGAAAACGGCGCCTTAGTTTTATAAATGGTTATCAAAAAAGTCATATACTGAGTGTTAAATCCGGAATGTTGAGCTTCTCCGAGTTGGGTTTCAATTGTGTCACATTAATATTCGGAGTGCAGAAGGATAAAACGTACGCTGAACTAGGACCTGGGGTCCCCCGCAAATAGTTCGTCATTTTGCGTAGTAATAAAACATTCTAGAAACTCTCCAGGCATTAAAGGCACAAAAGTAAATTCGTCGATATCATCAATACGGAGACTTCAGGTCACCTTATATATTAATTGAATTTTATATGATAGACAATTTTCTTTGTCTTATTCCAAAATAATCATATTTATAACTTTATAAAGATCAACTTTCTAATATATATATTAGCAAAAACGTGAAAATAATAAAGGGTGACCAGAGGTAACCTAATATTTTACATCAATAGGGGGACCAAAGATCACCTTACATTGTACATCAGTAGGGGGACCAGAGGCCACCTTATATTTAATATCATTAGGGAGACCAGTTGTCACCTTATATTGTACAGCATCAGAGGGATCATAGGTCACCTTTCATTTTAAATCAATAGGGGTCAGAAGGTAATCTTTTATTGCACATAATAGGGGGACCTGGGGATACCTTTTATCGTACATCATTTGGGGGACCAGAGGTCACCCTATAATGTACATCAGTAGGGAGACTACAGGTAACCTAATATTGTACTGTACATAAGTAGAGGGACCAGAGGACACCTTATATTGTACATCAGTAGGGAGACCAGAGGGCACCTTATTGTGCATCAGTGGGGGGGGGGAGAGGACACCTTATACTATACATCAGTAGGGG
>NW_026940469.1:0-12026 GCF_032062105.1 Saccostrea cuccullata
TGAAATTTAATGTTTACCAAAATTGAATAGTAAAAATCACATTTAAGATTTTCTAGAGTTCTTACACTATTATCTCTAAATAGAAATGACACTTCGTTTTTGATATTAACAAATTTGGCATATGTACAATCAAAATTGTTTTTGTATTCTCTGAGTGCTTTTTTTATCCTGATATATTCACAAAATATATTGTTTTTTCTTTTCCAGTATGTTGTAAAAGTGATCAATACTAAGAAAGTTTCCATCATTATCAAAAAAATCTTTGATATACAGAATATTACTTTTTATCAAATTTTCAAAACAAAGAGGTTTAGAATCAAACTGAAACAAATTATTGTTCCAAATGAATTCCGATAAAAATTTGTCTCTCTTTAAAGTACAAATTTGTTTAATTTTTTTTTTACATTTATTGAAAGCAGAAAGGACCTCACCATAAAAAAGTGGTATTCTTTTCATCTTAAAAAAGCAGTATTTTCAAAGTTACATACACTTGTTTTGACAATATCATTAACTGATAGGTTTTTAAGATTTAGAACATTGTTCAACATCTTACATATTATATTTCCTTTATCTAATAGTCGTTTTATCCAAGAGGCTTTCGCTGCAGTAAATTTACTCTCTATATCAACAATACCTATTCCACCTTGCTCAACTTTACCAATTAGAGTATTTCTTTTTATCCTATCTCTTTTCTTCCATGTAAAATTAAATACAAGTTTTGATACTTTTTTAAAGAATTCTTTTTTTGGATTTGTCAAAATAAAATAAGGTTTATTTTCAAATAAAGCGATTTATGTTAAAAATTTCATGTATGTATTTTTGTGGATGTCAATGTGTTTATCTTTTTGTAACTTTACAAAACTTTTAATTTGTAAACCCGGTTCTTCCGGTGACCCAGTTTTACCGCGTCCATGAATTTTGTCAAGGCCTTGACAAAGCCTGTTTTCAGCCAATCAGATTGCCGCACAGGGCTTCCTATTTATATACTTCTTCTTTACTCGGAGTGCTGCCGCGTAATTTTTGTGAACAAAAAAGCAAGTGTTTCCCTTGTAATAATCAAGTGATCGTTCTGTGCGGCGGCAGTTAAATTTTGTAAGATCCATTGTTTTGATCTGTCCAACTGTGCAACTTGCCGTACTACCAGACTCAGAGGCTTATTGACTTCCAAAACGATCGTTTTCTCTTAATCCGAATTTCCTCAATTCCTTCGTTTATGACATCTCGGAGACTTTATCAGCCTCACACAAGGAAAGGAGAAGGGAGTAGGTTTTAATCAGACTGTCAGTTTCAACATCGATTGCTTCGATTTCCGCCTTGGCATTGAACAGTGTCAAGTGTCTGTTTGGCCAGGGGCTGAGGGGTGGCCTCACTATTACTATTTACATGTAGCAGAATATGCTCTCTACGACAATTCACATACTTTCCGGTAAGATCAGATCTACTATTCATACACATTGATGGAAATGACCTGGTCTGCAGCACTCCGAACATTCCGCAGCTGGTTAAAGCTATTATTTATTGCATATGTGCAACATTTAACGCATGGTTGCGGAGTTAAACAAATCAAAATTCGCCAAATTCTCAGACGGGGCCCTAAACGCTCGACTGCTTTCTTCAACACTAATGTTTGGATGGGTACAAGGAACTTGCTTCAGTCTGTTACCGTCTGTCATCTCTTTCTGGAAACACCGTGGATTTTGGGCCTCAGTGGACCTATTGGCAGTGGATGCTTTTTTATTTGATCATATATCCATGAAAATGCACCAGGAAGTATCTTTGAAGCATTGAATCTGCCATTCTGCATGTCTTTCAAAATATTTGGATGGGGATTTTTTTTTCTTCTTGATATTGCACTCTAATTTTGACCCCTTAACCTCACATTTTAAAGTGTTATTAATGTGTTGAAAATAAATAAATAAATAAATATTGAAATAAAATTAAATAAATAAATAATATGATATATTTTTTATATAAAGCTCACATCCACCTCTTACTCGTGTAATTGATATAAAACACTATACATGTATGTAATGACCCTAGCTAAAAATTTGTTGTTGGGAAATTGTACACAAATTCTATGTCATTGGAGAGAGCGTATTGAAATTACACAAAACTTTTATTTCTTAAAGATATAAGTCATGGTAGTTAAAATTTGCAAAATTTCAGACATTTTCTGGAATTTCTTGCTACATGAAGGATAGGGGTCAAGGTGTTTTCTGATGGGCCCAATTGCATATGAGAGAGTAGTTATTTCCATCTAATTAATTTTTAACAAAAAAAAAAAACAAAACAAAACAAAACAAAAAACCTTGGTACTATGTCAGGAAAAGTTCTGCTCTTTCTGATTCTGCTATTCTTTAATTTTCTCTCTGAGACTCATAGCATTCATGCAGGAAAAAGGCATTATTGTTAGAATTTTCATTGTTTTATTAGGAAAACACATATAATTATGGTGACATCCATGTTAACTTGAGAGTTTGAGTTAGATGATTATTAGTCTCAAAACTACAGCAGTTTTATGGACTTTTTGATCTTGAATACGGTATGTTATCTTCATAGGTTTCATGGAAACATCTGAAATTACAATTTATTTTAAATAAATAATGGGAAAAAATTCTACTAAAAATATCAATAAAATCTTTAAAATACTGTTATGGAATCTTTAATTTAACAAAAAAAAAATAAAAATAAATAAATAATGATAATAACCTATGAATCAACATCCTAATCCCAAGGGAAGTGTGTAAATAATTTAAATAATTTCTCTAAAATTGTGTCAAATCTGTGTTACAAAGATAATTCTCATACTGAGAATATGTTAATTTCTATAAAACCTGTCTCTAAATAAAATAATTATCCTTTAAAATATAGGCTTAGCTCATACAATCTAATTTGACTAGGAGGATTTTCATTTCAAAATTTTAGAAAAAAAAAAGAAAAAAGATTCCTTGTTCACATGCATGCTTTGTATTTTAGAGGCATTCAAATAGTTTAAATTATATATTTCGCATTTTTGTTTATTTGATATTAAAACAATCAAAACATAAATTTATATTTTTTAACATCTGAGGAATATACTAATTAGGGAAAGCACTTGCTCAAAGTAATGAATAAGCTTGTTTTTAAAAATCTATCTAATATGTGTTTTAAGTATTCAATGTTGGTGCCAAATATGCAGAACTTTTAGGTAAATCATGTATTTGAAAGCCTTAGTATTCAGGAAATGTTAAATTACATGATCGCGCCCGGTGAGGCCTGAAAATTTATCAATGAGTTTGACCGTTAGGTCAAAGTGCGGTTGGCTAAAGGTTAAAGCACAAGGTTGAAACTTATATCAATTGAACTTTCACATTTATTTACAACTTCCATGTTGTAGAAAGATATTAGGATCTGATTTATGGTTCATTTTTTTAAAACCTGTTGCATTTTAGATCTAGTGAATCTTCAACACACTTATATGAATAATTAAACTTAAGAATATGCACAAAGATGAAAAGTTAAGTTTAGTTTATCCGCTTTCCATAACTGTAAGTTTTTGTTTTCCACAACAATATATATATTTTTTTTAAGATGTTAAAATGAATTTTGTTTCGATTGTTATTTGCACACGGTGATCATCTAAGGTCGCTAATATGTGTGATATGAATTCATTTGAATACAATTTTTGTTGAATTTGTGCTCAATTCATGCAAGTATGTGCTTGCTTTGCCATTACATCTTTGCGAGTTTGTGCTCGCATAAGTATGGCAGAATCTATTGTTGAGTTTGTGCTCAATTCATGCAAGTTTGTGCTTTCTTTGCCACTATATTCATAGCGAGTTTGTGCTCGCATTAATATGGCGGAATATATTGTTGAGTTTGTGCTCAATTCATGCAAGTTTGTGCTTGCTTTGCCATGATATTCATAGCGAGTTTGTGCTCGCATTCATATGGCAGAATATATTGTTGAGTTTGTGCTCAATTCATGCAAGTTTGTGCTTGCTTTGCCATGATATTCATAGCGAGTTTGTGCTCGCATTAATATGGCAGAATCTATTTTGAGTTTGTGCTCAATTCATGCAAGTTTGTGCTTGCTTTGCCACTACATCTTTGCGAGTTTGTGCTCGCATTGGTATGGCAGATTCCATTATTGAGTTTGTGCTCAATTCATGTAAGCATGTGCATGCCTTTCTATTACATCTTTGCGAGTTTGTGCTTGTATTGGTATGGCAGAATTTATTGTTATGTTTGTGCTCAATTCATGTAAGTATGTGCTTGCTTTTCCATTACATCATTGGAAATTTGTGCTTGTATTGGTATGGCAGATTTTATTATTGAGTGTGTGCTCAATTCATGTAAGTTTGTGCTTGCTTTGCCATTACATCTTTGGCAGTTTGTGCTCGCATTATTATGTTATTTAATAGCTACATTCTGCTTATATTGGGAGTATGTGCTTACTTTTTGCTTATAAAGAAAATGGTTGCTTACCACTTCACACTGCGAGTCTGTGCTCACATTGTAGTACTTGCATGTTTTTGTAACTTTTTATATTATGTGGTAAATCTATTTGTATGAGTATGTGCTCACTATTATGTTTACAGGTAGAGATCCCTTCTTTACAACTACATAGTATTTATTTCAGTATCTACAGTTGTACACTAATTTTATTGAGCTTTATTATTGATTTCAACTACCACAATATTCAGTTATCAATTGTCGTATGAATATTTAAAACTTTTTATTATATATATATATAAAATACAAAGAATATCTTTTCTCTAATGGGTACAACAATAAGGCTATTTTCCTTTGTTAATTTTTGTTTTCTATTCATTTGTCTATGCTTTGGCTGTGTTCCTCTCTTTTCAGACAATGCTGCCTAAACGGAGAAAGTCACCAGCACAGGCAAGTCCAGATATGTGCCGACATCCATAATTCAAACCGCGATTTAGCCACACAAATGCAAGCAACTCCCCAGCAGCTAGTCCTGCAGACAACTTAAATATTCCGTCAGTCCTGAACACTTTATTTGGAGGTGACAAAGAATTTTGAATATTGCATCAGTCTGCTCCCTTGTTGGCAACAACCTCTACCCGAAATTGTGTAATTCTTTATGGTGCCAGCAAAACTACAAAATGCCGGTTTACAGACTCTCAAAGCTGCTGCTGACTCACCATCCCAAATTTTACATTTATTGCCTAGCCAGAGTTTAAATGACTTCACTTTAGCAGGTTCAAAATTTTGTCTGCCCGTTATCATTTCTGTTTCGTATATTTTAAACAGGGTCAGAATTTGTCTGCCTGTTACCATGTCAATATTGGATATTTCTACCAGGGTCAGAATTTGTCTGCCCGTTACCATTTCTTTATTGTATATACTCTAACACGGTCAGAATTTGTCTGCCTGTTACCATTTCCGTATTAGAACTTTCCTGCATGTGGTAGAATAGCGGGAAAACATTGTATGATAGAAAATATTTTATTGGAAATACCTGTTTATGGTAGGCATGGCCAAAGGAAGGCCAATGAGAAAGCAGTAATTTGTGAGGTGTTGGAGCATTCTAAGCCAGTGCTCCGCAGAACACGCTTGTGTTTTGTTTATATCTATATTTGAATGAATATGTTTACATATATAATATAAACAATAATATTGTAATATATAATATAAACAACATATTGTAATTTTTGGTTTTATTTTATTGTACATGTACATCTATGTGTTATTCATACCAAGCATTGCACTGAATGCACGTCCGGCATTCTCCCTTGAGACATTATTTACATAGCAACGGACACAGGTTTTCCATAGTTACTCGTCTATGGTTTTTTCTGGGCGGTTTTTAATGTCTTTGATAGGGATATATTGCATAGCATATAACATATATAGTTAACAAAAATTACATCACTTCATTGATCACATACATATTAATGTATGCCTGTTGGTTACATAATTTGTGTTTAAAGAAATGCCAGCTGATCCCACTAAGCTAGCCTGGTTTACAGCAGAGGTGTTGTATTATTTGAGGAGTGTTGTATTATTTGAGGTGTAGTCCGTCCAATAATGTGGGAAGGTTACACTGTATTTTTCTAAATTGGGTCAGAATTGGGTGCCTATGTCCCAATACTTTTATTTATTTGCAATGCATTCAGATTTTGCATTCAGGTTTACCTTTGTACATATTTTTCATCTTAAATCTTTAGTAGGCATAGAAGTTATCAGCCTGTTTCTATCTAATTGTATAGATTCCATTGATTTTCAGCTGGTTCATTCCTTGGCCTCTCAATTATGTAAATGTATCAATGTTAGTTTTAAATGATTCACAATTTGTTCCCTGTTATCTTTCAGAATTGTCTACTTAATTAATTTTATATCTTTAGGGCAAGTTTCACCATCATTTGTAATTTAGTTGCTGATTTCCATCACTTGTTACTTCCTGTTCAGAATTTTGTATTGGCCTTTTTATGTAAGGCCATGATATATGAGTAATACCAATAGTGTTTACAAGCAAGAAGACTCCTATATGTTAGGTGCATTGAAATCCTTCATTTTTTTTGTACAGATCGAATTTTGCCCACGAGCGTTTTGAGTAAATAATCTGTTTGTATGTGCATGATGTTCATTAGCTTTAAATACCAACCAATTTATTTTTTAACAATTTATCATTTTATATCATACGTGAGGTTTTACCAAGGCAACATCTTGAGTGGTGCTTCAACCCGTTGGGTTGATGGCGCTTTTTATGCACCACTTTTGTTTCCAATAAAGTTTGATGTTGTATTTTACCGCATTATCACATCTGTATGTTGTAACAATATTGTGGCTTGGAGACCACTGTTTTGAAATCATTTATTGAATTGCATTTCTGGTCAAGCTTTCCATGATTCTGTTATGTCTCCCAGCCAAATTCTTTGGTTATTGCTTTTATAAATGGATTTCATTTTTCGTCATTTAAATAAATGACAAGATTTTTACAATTAACATGTCTTCTGTTATGTATTTTGGAAACAAACAGAGCTGCTATGTTGCCTTGGTTTGCCAGTAAAGTTTTAACATAACATAAGGTTTATTTTCAAATAAAGCGATTTATGTTTAAAATTTCATGTATGTATTTTTGTGGATGTCAATGTGTTTATCTTTTTGTAACTTTACAAAACTTTTAATTTGTAAACCCGGTTCTTCCAGTGACCCAGTTTTACCGCGTCCATGGATTTTGTCAAGGCTTTAGCTGTTTTCAGCCAATCAGATTGCCGCACAAGGCTTCCAATTTATATACTTCTTCTTTACTCGGAGTGCTGCCGCGTAATTTTTGTGAACAAAAAAGCAACCACCACCTCCACTCCATCCACCACATTTGTTTAATTAATCACATAATTTTTATTTGTGTGTCCTGAGGCGCTTTTTATGCACCACTTTTGTTTCCAATAAAGTTTGATGTTGTATTTTACCGCATTATCACATCTGTATGTTGTAACAATATTGTGGCTGGGAGACCACTGTTTTGTAATCATTTATTGAATTGCATCTCTGGTCAAGCTTTCCATGATTCTGTTATGTCTCCCAGCCAAATTCTTTGGTTATTGCTTTTATAAATGGATTTCATTTTTCGTCATTTAAATAAATGACAAGATTTTTACACTTAACATGCCTTCTGTTACGTATTTTGGAAGCTGCTATGTTGCCTTGGTTTGCCAGTAAAGTTTTAACATAAAAGCATTATATACCAATTAAGATAATGCTAGTGTATTAGTGACTGAGATATACACCTAATGATTTTACATGGCTTTAAGCAATTTTTACACCAAAAATATGATTTTCATTTGAATACCTTTCAATAAATTTTCCTGTTAATAAACATTCTGTTTTGTCCAAATTCAATTTCGGGCCTGCGACGTTGCTAGATTCACGTATTGTTTCTAAAGCTTTTTTCATTGAATTAGTATTTTTCAATAGATTAGTGCAATCATCTGCATGTTGAACGATTTTTAAATTTCCATTATCACCTGGCGATAAACCGATTACTTCTTCATTATTTTTAAGCTGAACTGCTAGTATTTCTAGCACAAAAATAAATAAAGTGCTGAACAGGACAGCCTTGTCTAATCCCTCTTTGCATTTCACATGATTTTGACATCCAGCCATTATTTTTAACTTTGAAAGTTGGTTTGAAGTATAATTTCTTTATCATCTTGATAAAGTTTTCTCAAAATTAAATTTTCTAGAGTTTTGGACATGAAGTTATATTCAACAGAATCAAAAGCTTTTTTGAGAAAGAGTAAAAATACAATATTCAAATATGTCTAGTATTATTCTTGCGTTCTCCAATGTATCTACCTTTTAATATAAGCACTCTGTTCACAACTAATCATTCTACTTGCAATTTTTTGAGAGGAATTATTAGCTAAAACATGAACGTAAACTTTGTAGACAAATGTTTGTAAGAATAATTGGTCTATAATTCTTAAGATTTTCTTTCTCTCCTTTTTTATATATCAGGGATATCACAGCGTTTCTTTGTGAAAAGGGCAAAATACCATCATCAATACTTTTAAGTAAAGAAGGAAAAAATACGTCCTTTATATCATGCCAAAATCTTCTATAGAATTCTGCCATCTGTCTAGGGGATTTTTTATTTTTCATTTTAAGAACAGCTTCTTCACATTCATGTCGCATAATTCTTTCTCGGCCTTTGTGACCTTTTCGCAGTTAACATTTCTTAAAATAGTTTTCGACTTCATTATCAGAAATATTTTTACTACTGTATAATGAACTATAAAAAGTAAACAAGCTTTTCATAATATTATCATTGTCACTAACAACAGTCTCATTTTCATCCTTTATTTTAGTTATTGAATTATTTATTTGCTGCTTTTTTTCAAGACTTAAAAAATATGAATTACTTTTCTCCCCCTTTTCTATCCACAAACCTCTAGATCGTACATAAACTCCATTTCATTTCTGAGCGTAATAATTATCTCTTCCTTCTTCAAGCTGTCAATTGTATCTCATATTTATTTTAGTATAATGTTTTAAATCTATTAGTTTTAATTGAGTTTCTAAAAATTTGATTCGCTTTTTTTGATTATTAGCTTTATTTTTTGAAAAAGATATGCAGAAGTCTTTTATTGATATTTTCATTCGTTCCCATCTAATTTTAGGATCGTTTAATTGCTTTAATTCTTCTTTTTCTTCATTTATATGTTTTCATAGTTTTTCACAAAAAATTTCTTCATCTAATAATGAGTTATTTAGCTTCCAATAACCACTACCACGTAAAATTTCAGAAGTATTGAGATCAAAACCTAAGCCTAAATGATCGCTCATTGGGGTCCTTTCAACACTCGGTGCTCTACGTACAGTAATATTACAAAGTGGGAAAAACATATTATCATGCATAAAAACATAATTTATTCTACTTTTAGGAATGTCCTCTCCATCACACCAAGTTAAACCATTTATATTTGTTTTTCCACTGGAAAGCCAGCAGTCATTTAGATCAAAGTATTTCAAAAAATTTCTCAAGTTCTTAACACTTTTATCATTTTGATTACAGTCTTATTGACAATTAAAGTCACCACAGACAATAAGCCCTTCTACATTCATAGCATGTTGACTAACCCAAGATAATAATCTTTTTAAAAAAGCAATTCTAGAGTGTTCAGTGTTAGGTGCATACACATTCACAAACGTAATAATTTTTTCATTATATTTCAAGCTAACTAATAATCTCCTTCCATCAAGAGACTGATGATAATTTAATATTTCAACAGAAAGGTTTTGCTTAAAAAATAGCGAAACGCCCCTACTGTAAACAGAAATCGGAAAAACAGTGAAGTTTGTTTCCAAACCATCTAGAATTGTATATAAATTCATGTTCTTTAACAAAATGGGTTTCTTGTAAGATTATATATCGAAATCGGAATCTTTCAACCACTCAAAAAGTGTTACTCTCTTTTTATAGATATTTAGACATTTAAGGAGAGGAATGATAAAGAGTTTTTATTCATGTGATCGTGTAGATTGTTAATTCACATTATTTTGCAACAGAGTCGTTTTCATTTCTCTTTTTATTTTTTTTTCAAATCTCGGATAAATGTGTCGAGTTTCTTTTGACTAGTCTTGCTTTGAGAGCCTTTCCTAGGCACGGAGGCGCTCCTGAGTTTTCTAGTATATTTGGCAGCAATTTTTGATACTTCATAATAAATTATTTGATTTTGATGTTTGGAATTTACGAGAGAAGAAATCATATAATAAAATCAGATCCTTGATCCGCTCCTTATTTTTATGGTCGCTACACGAGGATAAGATACACGTGTAGCGACCAATCAAAAAGAAAAGGAGCGGATCGACGGTCTGATTTTAATTAGATTGACCATAATAATTACCTCATTGAAACCAAATACGTTAATTCTTCAATTATATACATAAATCAGGCAAATTTTTTAAACGTACATAGATATATATATATTAAATTTTTATGTCCCCCGCGTGCCAGAGGTTAGAGCGCTTGCCCTAGATTCGCGAAGAAAGGAGTCGAAACTCACTGTGTGTCGTGACGACAAGTCCTTCGGATATAATCCTTCGGTATAAACCGAGGTCCCGTGTCGAATGAGATGTTGGCACGAAGAAGATCCCCCACTACTCAATAACCCTGAATACCGAGAATAGGACACAATTTGTAGCTCTCCACCGGCAAGAGGTGGCAACATGGGTGAAAAATTCTCGAGAAGAACGTTAAACAACATACAATAATTCTTTTTAAAAGTATAGTATACAATTCACTCACCCGATGGACGTGGTCATTAGGACATGAGGGAGCGTAAAATCATATAAAATCCAAATGTATCATTGAAAGCAAACACATAATTTTTCAATCACTCGAACCAGTCCTACTAATTCCTAAGCTGACTTACACATGAATGGTTTTTGAAAACTATGGTACAAGTCATTTACCCCCTATATACTGTTGATAATGTGCAGATACCCAATGGGCGTGGTCATAATGACAACTCGGGAGCTACGCTCCCTCCTGTCATTATGGCCACGCCCATCGGGTATCTGCACATAACCAACAGTATTGTATGGAGTAACTACTACATAACCTCTTTTGATTAAGGTAAGGAACAAGACATCGTCGCAAACCACGGCCAAAATGTACATGAGGACTCTGGACCGTGGCTTGAGACAATGGGAACAAGAGAACGGGCGAAATCTTTGTTCAATAAAATATGTAGTCAGCGGTATCGGCACATGTGTTGGTAAGTTTTCATGACTAAACTCAGTGAGAAACTTACTAAAATTTTAAGTTAAAGTCTGAAATGTCCTCGAATTAATAAAGGATGATTGATTAAAAAGGTTTTATATCCGCATATTCTAAAGAAAGTCCGGGTATATTGTTTAAGCTTCTCAATTTGGAATATGTTAAGACTGTATCCAGGAGAATGTTTTGGACTTTTAAATTTTACCATGGCAGTCAAAGGGGGATCGATAAATGTGTTTTTCCTCTTTTACAAAAACCTGGTTTCATGAACTCCTCGTACATTTTAAGAAGATGAATGGTAGTATCTTGTAAATGTGTAATAAGGTTTTGGAATTTTTATTTTCACCCTGGAATCAAATAGGAGCAAAAAGATGTTTTTTTTTCAATAAATCTGAATCCCCAGACTCCTCGTACATTTTATGCTGTATCCAAATCGTCTTTGTATGGATGATTACAGGTGTCCTGTAGATGTGAAAAACTTTTCTGATATTTTATTTTAACCCTGGTGGTGAAAGAGGAGTCGAAAATAACGTTTTTTACAACCGAAACCATGGTTCCCTGAACATTTATTACATTTTCAGAAAGTGTATACCTTCCCTTGGGTACCAGCAATTTTGACCCTTTGACCTTGATTTTGCTTTCAACCTGACCATTTTTTAAATTTATAGAATAAACAAAAATACAAAATTTGAATAAGTGTTACAATCTTAATCTCATATGCAAGGTTATAGAAGAAATGAATATATTATAGTGATTAATTACATAAAAAGAAACGATATTTAACATCAAT
>NW_026940470.1:0-12182 GCF_032062105.1 Saccostrea cuccullata
TAGTTCTTTAATAGGATACAACTTGATCCAGATGGCATTATACTGAATACTTAATGAAAATGAGGATTACAAAGTACTTTTATTGATCGAGCTATATATGCTTAATTTATTTACTATGAAAAATGTCTTTGGATTTACATGTATATAAACCATGAAACATTGGATTTAGCATATTTTATTCCATAATAGGGTACAACATAATCCAGATGGCATTTTATAACACTGAATACTTTAAATTGAGAAATACAATGTACTATTATTGAGCTATGCTTAATTCATCACTTTATTTTGAAAAATGTCTTTGGATTTACATGTATATATTTACATTCACTATGTTTTTCTAGTAAGCCATAACTGTGAAATTGATTTGAAATCCATTTTCGTGTATACTCACGCGTAGAAATATACACGGAGAAACGTTCGTTAACGTGACGTCACAATGAGGCCCAGCGACGTTTGTAAAAATGCAACGATATAGGGCAGCGAGAAATTCAAATATTTAATAACATATTTTAGTTGTTTCCAAACATGTAAAATGTAAATATAAGGAATGTTTTTCAGTTTGGTGTGAATTATTGGTAGGTGAATCACACAGACTTGCACGTAGGCATATTTTTCATGAAGCGCTAGTTTTAAATAGCGCTCATCATGGAATATGCCAGCAGAGCAATTGCTATTCATAACGCCATGTTCACTAAATAACGTTGTTTATTTCTTAAATATGTCAGCATCTTCAGATATTTTACATTTGCTATTTTGAATTAGGAATCATTATTTTGCGAAGTAAATAAATTTTTGTAAGCCTCTGTTAAAAAAAAAGTTATTTGATAAAGATTTTCCACCAAATATTTCTGCTACATCCTAATCTTAACTTGGTAAGACAAAGAGAGGAAATCAACGAGTCTACCTCCAATATGGTGGCCAATGGGAAGTATTAACTCTCGCTTAAATCAGGCCTATCGAAAACTATCTATTCTCTGTTTAGGTCTGTGGAGACCAAAGAAGAGTCGGGGTATTCCCACGGTAGATTCTGTATTGTGGGCCTAGGTAAAGCAATAACCAGGAGACATGCTGAATTACTGAAACAGAAAGATCCAAAACAATGGGGAGTGGATCTAAGTACTTCCATGTTTGTGTACTGTAAATACTACTGACTGTACACAGTGTTTTCCTGTTGATAGATGATATCAGTAGTGCAAAACTCAGTTGGATCATTAAAATTTGGAGCACGGGGGTTACAATTTAATTCGAAATGTTTGCATAAAATAAATAATAGATAAATTTTTACCCCTATACATGGAGAAATTTTGCTTCCAAAAAATGAGAATGTTGATATTCATTGATGTAAGTGGTTTTTTTTTTTTTTTTTTTTGTGGGGGGGAGGGGGGGGTCTAGTTCTTTTAAAAAGACAAATTCAAAGGACCCATCTGTAAACATGGTGAGTAGCTGTATAGTGTTACTCTTCATTCTTTGTTATAGATAAAGTTATTTAAAAACAAAAAATGCCTACATTTTAATTGACCCCAAAAATAATATTATAAAGGGTTCTGTTAATGGTAACTTAATATTATTTTATGATATTGTATGGATATTTCAGAACTCTGAGTGGAAGAATATGTTTGGCTCCTATGAATCAGATTCCTCCTCCAATAGTTTGTCTCCAAAAGCCTGGACCCTACAGAAAACTGCCGAGAGTCTGGAGAGGAAGTTAAACACTTCACAGACCCTAAGTCAGGCATCATCTTCATCATCGGGAAGCTTTGTAATGATGTCACAGAGTCAGGGGTCATCTGAGAGGTCAGTCACAGAGTCAGGTGACATCTGAGGGGTCAGTAAGATCTCGGACAGAGAAAGGCACAGACAAAAATCTCACAAGTAAAAATCTCCATGTATAAGTATCAGTCATTTGCTTGAAAATTTTAATTTACTGTGCTGATAAACATGTGACATTCATGTAGATGTATTGTATTGGATGTTTTAGTGCTAAAATACTACTGCTATTTGAAACATTTAATCTTTAAAAAATACAATATTTTGAATTACAGCAAAATATCCCTGTAAGATAGTCCTGAGGAACATATTGTGCACAAGAAGCGTGAGTTGTACTCGGCCGAGTCTAAAGACTTAATTACTGGAGACAGCCTGGGAGAGGAGGCCCCCACCCAGTAACTGGAAACCCAAGGGGCTACTGGTGACCCACCTCCAGGAACACAGGGCGACAGTCAACAGGTAGAGAGAGGGGCACAGAAAGTACTAATTAATGACCTGTATAAAAAGAAAAGTTTACCATCAAGGGGAATAACTCTTCTAAGCACTAACATTCATCTTCTCTATGTAATACTATTTAGCAATGACTTTATTGAAATTTAACTGCCTTAGCCAAATAAGTTGTTATTATATACTAGTACATGTACATAATTAAAGAATGTGTTATCTACTAGCAGGATTCAAGTTTCTCAAGACCATGCATTCTTTGCCCCGTGGCCTCCAATGATGGTACAGTCAAATTATGGGAGTCTGAAAAACTGGAGGGAAACAGTGTTGCTAACTGCTCTAAACAGACCCTCAAGAATACTTCTGTACCTGGTAAAATAACAAATTACTTTGATATACACTGTATTATGTCATGGATTTTTTTTATGAATATCCAATTTTCTTTAAATCATCAGAAAAATAATTTAGGATGAAAGAAAAATATATGTGATTTTTTAAAATGATCTGATTTATACTTGAATGTAGATATGTATAAGTGCTGATTATTGCTTTGTTTGACTAGGTCAGAAAGTGAAAGGTTTAGTTTTCTGTGAAGCTCCTAGATCTGCTTTCTCTCTGGCCACATTCACCGACATGGGGGCAATCAACAATTACAAGTCAGTAGTGTGTTTTATATATTGAAGTTAGAAATAAATTGTTTCTTTTATTGATTTGCTTTTTTAACAGGATAGAGACAGGAAAGACCACTTGGAACAAAGCTATTAATGTGGACAAGTCAGACTATGGAAACATAGTAGATCTCCCATACTTTGATACAGGTACAGCACTGCACAATTATATGTATCTTGACATAGCATGATTATTTACATATGTACATGTTTTATGAAATAGGCAATTTTATATATTGTGTAAAGTGGGAAAAGAATTATGAAGAACAAAGGAAAATGTTTAAATGTTGTATTAAAGTTATTGTTCAAATTTTGAGTGTAGGATATCTTGGTGTATGAGTTCTTGAAGGGTTCTGTCCTTTTACAGATTCCCAGTCTGTTTTATCATATGCTACAGTCAAAGGGTTCTTAGTGGGACATGATCTTCACTCTAATAAGGTCCGAAGTCTGGAAGCTCAGAAATGATCCCAAATCAGGTAACAGGCCAAGCAATCAAGTCATACACAGGGTAGTCAGTTAAAAAGGAAGTAACTTTTGATTTGAGAAAAATTATCTGTGTAATCATCCTTAAAATTAGAAAAGATTTTAAACATAAGATCATATCTGAAATGTTAATATTTGGAACAGATTATTACATTTTTTTGGTATTCAACTTAACCATCATACCAGATTTTAACATACAGTCGATTGTCTGTTTTCTGTTTAATTGTTGACTGTTATACACCCATTCTCAATATAAGGGCACAAACGCCGCTCTGATTTTTTAAAAAATGAAGTTCAAGATAACAATTTTTCTACCAATTACCTTTGAGAGAAAGTATCTGAAGATTTTGTTTCCAGATTTTTTTTCATCAAATTATAATACATGGAATAATGACAAGACGATAAAGTAGAGGGTGATTTTATTCAGAAATGTAGCTTGAAATGTACGTTACTTTTTCTTCAATGTCCAAAAAGATATGTAAAAAAAAATGTAGTCATTAAAATCACAATTGGAATATCTCATCTTAACACCAGCACATCCTACCAACTCTGTCAGCAACATATTTTCTCGGCATACGAACGTGCGTTTGATTTTTCCTTTCAAAAAACAAAGGTTACTTTTTGATCCAGATGTATAAAAACATTTTTAAATATATGCTTTAAATTCTTCTCTCTGTTTTTTTTTAGAGCGGTCAGTTTGGAATCTTGTCATTTTCTATAGATACTGGAACCTAACATGTACATGTAGTAAAATTCTATTTTGTAGTTACTGTCTTTTTTAACATATAGTCATGCCGATTTCGAAAACTACGTAAATGTAACGTACATTTCAAGATATATTTCTGTTTGATAAAAAGCTTAAAATTCATCTAAAAATTCATCGTTTTGTTTCAGTTTATTCCAAAAAAGATTCTCTATGTAATCACATTGTGTTTTATGTCACAATCACCACTTAAAGACACGATTGCCTCAGAATATGAGTAGGTAACGTACATTTCAAGCTTGTAATAATATGTAAATTAGAAATAAGAAAATATTGAAAAAAAAGCAATTATTGACATAAAAATCATTTCAATGAAGCGTTTTAAGGCAGTAATATAAGAAATCATAATGTAACAAACGAGGTTATTTGTCATCAACTACATGAATGTCACGTCACTTCGGTAACGTTCATTTCACATATTATTGGGGAGTCTCCTCCACCTCAGTTCATTACCATTCTTTTGTGCTGTTTCGCTGAAATTGACACCGGTTGTAGCCTAGTTAATTCTACCTGTGTGCAAGGGTACAGACAAAAAAAAAATATAAGAGTCAGACTTATTTTGCTATGATCTAACAAATGCTCGTGTTTGGCCATTGAAACTTAACATAAATCTATTCCGAATATATCCATGGACAGTCTTGTTAACAATTTCATTAATTATGTTGCAACTGTGAACATCGTTTTTCAAAACACAAACATACGTGCTTTTCAGCAGATCTGGAAAAATATAACCCAAAATGCAATGATTCAAACAAAACTGAGTATCGTGTGCCTTTCAGTATTTGAAATGTACGTGACCGTCTTGTGTTCTGGGTTTATTTCTTTTGTTTCTTTTTCTTTTTTGTTTTGTTTTGTTTTGTTTTTACCAATTATAAGCCTATGCATACCTTGTTTTAAATTATCAACAACAATTATATTAATATTGACGAAAAGTCGCATATTAAAAGTAAACAAACTGCAAAAAGGTTGCCAAAGATGAATTTAATACACTTAGAAATAAATTTTCTAGCATGTGGTAAGTCTAAAACATTTACGAGGATTGGGGGTGCATTTAGATGGATTTATGTGGCCAGTTGTCAAATGGATTGTAACGATTATTTTGTTTCGCTCGTGTAAACGCAATTCATTGACCAAATAAAAAAACATGTCAGTTAGAAATACGTAAAATGTACGTTACCATACGTAACGTACATTTCAAATATAAAAATCAATTCTCTTCCACAAGCGTACGTTAGACACGCAATATATTGATACTATTTGAACTTGCATATCATAAGACATGCATCATACAGGTTTCGTATTCAGAAATATATACCAGGTATCAAAATTATATTACATATAATTGACCTTAATATATTTTTTTTTCCTCAGCAGAAACGTTTCTTTTCATCAATTTTGGGATTTAGCTGACCTCCAACCTTTGAAACTTTCCTTTGTGTACACATTCGAGTGTCAGAAAGTATGAGAATACATGAAAAATCGTGATAGATTCACTTAATTCGAATTTCATGGTAACGTACATTTCAGTCACGTACATTTCAAATGATCACTTTTCATGTAAAAAATAATTTTTAATTGTGTTAAGCAAAACGTCTTTGCCAGTTTACAGGATAAAAGGGGTTGCTTATTCAGAGTCGTCTCATATTTTCTACTTAATATATATTCTTAATGGAAGAATATAGGTAACGTACATTTCTTTCTTATCTCTACGATTGAAAATGTCTTTCATTCCGTAAACATATTTATAAAAGTTGCTCAAATTGTTCAATTTCATGTTAAATTATCTAAGTAGGAGTAATTGATCCTTTGAAATTTCAAATTTAGCCCATCAATAAATAAAGGAGAACAAAACTATCAGGTGTATAATCTTTGTGTTTGCTTGTAATGTGGGTTGAAATAGAATTAAGCGACAGGGACATTGCACAATAAAAATAATTTAATATCACAAAGGAAATGTATTTATTGTTATGAAAAGAAAAATATATGATACAAGGTTTAACTTATCAGAAAATTTTTACTTGAGAATCAAAACTATATATTACACAGAGGGGGATTCAGAATAATATTTGCCTCGGCGACAGTAACGTACATTTCAAATAGGCTACTATATTTGAATTTGGAACTCCTTAAATACCCTTTCAGATCGATAATTATATGAATTCTTATTCATTGTTATATGAATATTTATAATGTTGATTTAAAAATTACATCAGTGGTATTTCTTTTAAATGAAAATGAGGCGACTTTATTTGAGCCCTTATATTGAGAATGGGTGTATAGGGTTGATCACCTCCATTGCTGTACACCACTCCCAGTGTTGGTTGACTGTTATAGGGTTGATCACATCCTTTGCTGTACACCACTCCCAGTGTTGGTTGGCTGTGGAGACCAGCAGTGGTACACGTGTCTGTTGGGACGTTAGATTCCAGCTTCCCATTAACTCCATAGTCCATCCTATAGGTAGGAATCAATGTGTTTTTCATAATAAAAAACTGCCCTTCATTATTGGTAAGTTTTATATTGATAATTATATTGCTATGGACAGGTGCCCTTCATTATTGGTAAGTTTTTATATTGATAATTATATTGCTATGGACAGGTGCCCTTCATTATTGGTAAGTTTTTATATTGATAATTATATTGCTATGGACAGGTGCCGAGTAAGGAGGTTGATCATGCACCCCCAGGAGCAGTCCTGGCTAATTTCGGCCACCCAGGGAAATAATGAGGTGTCCATATGGGATGTAGAGACGGGGGCCAGACAAAAAGCCTGTGGGCAAGTCCTACACCCACAGTCTCAATCAGGTCAGTGTCTATATACATTCTGAATTGGTCACATGGAAACCTTGAATAAAGTTTTATTACACGTAATCATTAAGTTAAGAAGAATCAGATGGCTATATAGTCAAAAAGAAAAGAATCTCTTTTTTTCTTTTCTTTACTTTTTAGCTCACCTGAGCCGAAGGCTCAAGTGAGCTTTTCTGATCAAAATTTGTCAGTTGTCTGTCGTCCTCGCCGCCATCAGCGTCGTCGTAAACTTTTCACATTTTCATCTTCTTCTCAAGAACCACTAGGCCAATTTCAACCAAACTTGCCACAAAGCATCCTTGGGTAAAGGGAATTCAAGTTTGTTTAAATGAAGGGCCACACTCTCATTCAAGGGGGATAATTGGGAATTAATGAAAAATTTGGTGGGATGTTTTAAAAATCTTCTTCTCAAGAACCACTGTGCCAGGAAAGATCAAACTTATGGGGAAACATTCTCAGGTAGTGTAGATTCTTGTTTCTTAAAACCCTGGGGGTAGGGCGGGGCCACAATGGCCGACCAAAGTTTTACTTAGAAATATATATATATTGAATTCTTTAAAAATCTTCTTCTCAAGAATGACAAAGCCATAATTCATCATATTTATATGGAAGCATCCTCAGGTAGTGTAGATTCAAGTTTGTTCGAATCATGGCCCCCAGGTATAGGGCGGGGCCACAATGGCCGACCAAAGTTTTATTTAGAAATATAGAGGAAAATTCTTTAAAAATCATCTTTTCAAGAATAGCAAAGCCATGATTGGTCATTAGACTACTTTTGGATTTAAACTTTTCAATAATAAACCAATTCTTATTTTTCTTAGCCACAATGCTCAGGTGAGCCATGTGGTCCATGGGTCTCTTGTTTTTTCGAAGAGCTACAGTTCTGCAGCTAGGGTTTAGAACTGATTTTTCTACTGAACATTTTTAAATACATTCATATGTATTTATATTCCCTCATTTCTTTGCATTCTCTTCACATCTACCCTTAATTAGTATATTAAGTACTTCTGAAGCCTTATTTTAATTGCAGATTTTTATAAAGTTCATATAATAAGGGTTTATTTCATTCAGTACAGTTATAGAATAGAATTGTAAAGTACTTCAACAGTTGGGTAATTTTATTGACAGGGTACATGTAGTACTAGTACTGGACATCTATATTTAGCAGTGTGTTCTTAATAGTTTAGAATTAGATATTCATAAAGTAAATTCCTGTAGAAAAATCTTAGATAGGTCTACTTTATGTTCACTTTTTGCTATATTTTTTGGGGGAAAGTTAAAAATGCAAAATTTCCTTAGCCAGAGAATATATGAAAACAAATCAAAGGAAACTTCCACTCTCTTCTCTCTGTTTTGTAGATTGATTGTGCAATACAATAAACTGGGCATGATGCAGGACAAGCAGAAGAAATACAACGAACACGCGGACCAGTTTCAGCGGATCTCGGAGACGCTCTCCATTCTTAATCGGGTCAAGGACAGCATGCAGAACCTGGTCCCCAAGATGGAGCGCTTGAACCAGATGTTACCACCGGAGGACCAACTGGAACCGCTGAGTATGAAGAGCCAGTTGTTAGAACCAGATGTTACCGCCTGAGGACCGACTGGAACCCCTAAGTCTGAAGAGTCAGTTATTAGAACCAGATGTTACCACCAGAGGACTGACTGGAACCGCTGAGTCTGAAGAGCCAGTTGTTAGAACCAGATGCTGCCATCGGAGGACTGACTGAAACCGCTGAGTCTGAAGAGCCAGTTGTTAGAACCAGATGTTACCACCGGAGGACCGACTGGAACCGCTGAGTCTGAAGAGCCAGTTGTTAGAACGGGATCTGGATGAAGAGCAGGGGAACCAGTAAAATGTAGAACTAGTTAAAATGGAACTGGTCACTTTTATTTGTATGTAAACTTATTTTGTAAATTAACTTAAATTTAAGTTCTCACTTGTGCTCATTTAAATTTTTATTCATGTCATACTGAATTCAAGCCTCCCCTGGGATATTTGATATCCATTTATTGTTGAGAACTTTGATAATTAACAATGTTTTCATAAGTCTAGAACATACTTGGACTCCTTTTTAAAAAATTCTCAAATAATTAATTCTCTTTTTCAAATTAATGCAAGTTGGGTCTAGTATAACTGTATCTAGATTACATGAACATTTATCATTGAGATACAATTGTACTACATTGTACATGTAGGTAGTATTGCTGTGTGATATCTCTTCCTACTTTTAGGAAGTAAACTTATATACCGGTATTAGGTATGGTGACTATTGACCAGTTATTCAAAAGAGTTATTGCCCTTAGACCATGAAAATTTCTCATTTTTTTTCTTTCTTTGTTGACCTGGTAGTATGTATTGGGTTAATTTACATTGTATATATTTCAAATTTAAGGACAGGTGATACAAACAAATAGATGTATGGACTAGCTGATATTTATTTAACATTGTAATTTGGTTGTGAATGATGTAAAATATTGAATTTCTAAAATGATAAGAAGGTGTTTTTAAAATAATTAACTTTCTATGATTTCGCAGCACAGTTAAGGTTACAAAAAGGAGGCGGAGCCTAATTTTTACGGGAAAACTTGACTATGACATCATACACAATATACGTCATACAACATTTCTTTAAAATACCACAAAATGAGTTTATCTGCTAATTTAACAAGTAAGAAATCATCAAACTACATAAAAATTTACTACAGCGTGTTGTTTTGTCGTTAGTTAAATCCCACATAACAAGTTATAAACAAGACTTTAGTCACTGATACAATTGTCAATATGACGTCATTTCTTACAGCGTGACGTAGTTTGTATGCAGTGAGAGACAGATCAAGTAATATTTTCTCAACAAAATATGTATTCTTTAATTAAATAAAATATTATTTACAGATATTCTATGGGCCAATAACTTGAATTTAATGTCTTCTTCACTATTTTATTAATATATTTTCTGTACATTACGTATTTAATTGACACTGCCGTATATTTGTATGCAAGTACATCGGAGGGTAATGTGGGGGGTCTTAATAAATCGATCTAGTGCAAGGGCATACACTCTATGGATCAAAGTAAGCTTTTACATTTCAACTATACAACTATTAAGGTATCTGAAAAGTGCTGCGATCCTGATGAAATCTTAAAAACAATTTAAACATATCAATATTTCATGCCGCTGACCAGCAAAAAATATAGCATTAGGTCATACAAGTATAATTTTAACAATGAAATTGCAGAATTTAGACAGGATCGCAGCACTTTTTAGAAACTACAATGCGTGTTGAAAATATTTATATACTAAACTTGGAAATTTAACTTGGTTATGCCCTTACACTAGTGATATTTATATGAAACATCAATAATTCAAGTCAATGTGCTAAAATCGCGTGACTGCCGCATCACGTGACTAGTCTAAATATAAAATATAATTGTCCTCGATATGTAGATATTAATCATAATTAAAATTATCCGATATAAATAATGTACTAAAAATAATCGCCATCCCAATTACGAATACATTTTTAAATACAAAACTTAGTCGATATTTCCATTGCGCACCTTAACTGTACTGCGTTGTTCAAAATGTTACCTTTTTTGCCATCATCCTTATAAATATTTACTTTTATCACTAATATGACATTATTATGAAACTTTTAAATGAAAAAAGTACAAATTTATGCTGTTATTTTTTAGAAAAATAAGTTTGCATCTTATGTCTTTTTATAAATCAGTGTTCAAGAGAGTTATTGCCCTTTAACTGTGGAAATATCTAATTGCTCACTGTTTAGATGCATGGTATTGATAAACTAATCTGTAGAATTTATAATTTTTAATTAATTATTATCTTCATTAATAGATAATTAGACCATACAATTTTTTTTAAATACATGTCAGTTTTATATAACTTTCTTTGAGTCATATGAATTTAGAATGTTGGTATTTAATAAATTATATTTAATGTACATGTAGAATTTTTACTGGTAAATATTATTATTTATTCAGACATTTCTCTTGTAAATTCGATTTGGGAAATACATGGATTCATTTATTATGGAAAAAAAACTTTTTCAAAATTTGAATTAAATGATAAAATTCAAGAAATCTTCATTGGTTTCTGTTCAAATAATCAGATTAAATCAACTTATGAATACAATGTATTTGTACATGCATTTATAAGGTTTTTTAATACTCAACTTTCAATTTTGTATGTTTTGATTTTATTGATATTAAAACATTCAGTACACATACAGTGTATTGCTCTATATTATAATGATGGTTCAGACTTAAAGGGTCGCCTACATGGCGCAGTTGAAGAGTGTCTGCTTCATAGAGTCAAGGAGTGGGGTTCAAATCTCACTGTGGGACATGGAGATCACCAATCCTTTGGATTGGGCAAAATAAAGGGAGGTCTTGTGTGGCAGTGGACGCTGGCACGAAAAATCTCTCACTGCTCATTTAATGGCCCCAAGTGTTGAATAGATCGAGGTCAAAGTTTGCAGCTCTCCATTGTCAAGTGGTGCAGGTCCCATTTCCAAGTAACAATGTCTTATTTTGACCAAACTTGCATGCATGATACATCTAAGTATGCACACTAATGAACTTGCTTCAGTTGCTGGATCTGACCTACATTTTCTGGATGAGTTTTTTGTGCAGGTCTCATTTTCAAGTAACGATAAGTCCTTATGTAGACCAAACTTGCAGGGATGATATATCTATGGATTCATACTACACAGGCAACTTAGCCACATATGATTCTCATATGTGTATCATATGATTCTCATATGATTGGTTTCATATGAGAATCATAGAAAAAGGGCATCATATGTGAATCATATGAAGCAAATCATATGATTTACATATGATCCACATATGTGAATCATATGAAAATAACTACATATGATTTTCATATGAATGATTTAAGTGTGTTTCAAGCCATTTACATATGAGAATCATATGAAAAGTACATCATATGTAAATCATATGAAACACATGTGTGTTCTTTTTCAATATTTTTCACATTCTTGTACACATTTAAAAATCAGATATTTCTGCTTTAGATGAAAATTCATTACATTACAATGATCTATCTTCATTGGTTAAATATTTTAAAGTATCTTAAAATGCTTACACAACTTTTTTGATAAAATTATTTTCATCAAGAGAAATAACTTATTTTTCACAGTGTACATTCTATTTAAAACAAGAAAATATACAAACAAGTCAGTAGCATTTGTCGATACAT
>NW_026940471.1:0-12060 GCF_032062105.1 Saccostrea cuccullata
TTTTTGAAAATTGAATAAAAGGGCGACGTCATTTCGTTTTCAGTGAGTAATGTCAAAGTTGTTTTTGAAGCGCCTCACTAAAATGCTCATTAAATACTGAAAAAGTGAGATATTTTCAAAATTTATGTATATTTGCATTCAGAAAGAGTCCGGCTATCAAAATTTACCAAAAAGTCAATTTGTGAAAATTTGACCTAAGGGCCCTTTTCTCGTGACGGTAGTCATATACTGTAGATCACTAAATTTTCGCTACAGTTTTTTTCGCGAAATACTGAGTGAATCTTTATTAGTATTAGCGAGACATAATTTTTACAAATTGTTGTTTTTCCTCTATATAATCGTAAGGAATACTTTTAAACGCGAATAAAACATTATTTACAGTATAGCTGTGTTTTATTATACTTGTAGAAAGAATATTGTGAGATATACATGTATACACCTTACCTTTTTATGAGTCGTTAAAAGCTATGCAGAAGCTTTGAAAACACTCGGCTGATAAGCTACCTAACTTTTAATTCCAGGTATTTACCATAATATGCACCCGAACAAAAGAACAGTGCACATACGAATGTTTGTTTATACATAATAACTGATAAGTATATTAATGTTCATGAAAACATATAATGTTTACATTATATAATTGAGGGTCATTTTTGTGCACATATATAATATTGTGGGATCATTGTGATATATATACATAGTTGTGGGTCATTATATATATTTGTAGAAAGAACATTGTGGGATATACTTAGTAAACGCGTCTATCTTTTATGCATCGTTAAAAGCTGCATAGAAGCTTTAAAAATACTCGGCTGATAAGCTTCCTAACTATTTATTCAAGGGGTTTACCATAATACGCTCCCGAACAAAAAACAATGTACATACAAATGTTTGTTTATACATAATAACTGATAAGTATATAAATGTTCATGAAAAAATATAATGTTTACATGATATAATTGAGGGTCATTTTTGTGCACATATATATAATATTGTGGGATCTTTGTGATATATATACATAGTTGTGGGTCATTATATTATGTAGAAAGAACATTTGTGGGATATACACGCGTCTATCTTTATGCATCGTTAAAAGCTGCGTAGAGGATTGAAAAATACTCGGCTGATAAGCTACATAACTATTAATTCCCGATATTTTCCATTATACACCGAACAAAAGAACAGTGAGTAGTGGGAAAGTATATAGAATATTGTGGGTCACACACAAAATTCATCCAATCCACTGAGTGGTAAGAATTGATGTATATAAAATTGCATTGTGGGTCATTTTTGATTAATGTAATTATGGGTCAAAATATTTTTTTTTGTAAAATATGAAAATATGGTTTATATTATAGCAATACACAAGTTTTTGAGGCGGTGGTTTGTGGGTCAATATATAATGACCCAAAAAAACCATCCATGATACCCACAACTAGTGTAAAAGACGCTAAATAACCCACAATCCGCCTGTCACAAAACTATATATATATATATATATATATATATATATATATATATATATATATATATATATATATATATATATATATATATATATATATAAAAAAAAAAATTCATACCCTTTTCCATATCACATCCTGTATCAGCCCGAGACACCAATATCAGCCAGAGGGCCAAAAAGGCCCGAGGGCTGATATTTGAGGGCTGATACGGGATGTGATGTGGAAAAGGGTATGTTTTATTATATTTATTACATACTTGGTAATAAAATACAGAACACATTAAGTTGAGAAAAAAAATAAGTAAAAAATCATGCATGGACTTATACATGTACATATTCTAATGTCTCGTACGATTTGGGTTTGTTTCTACTTTTTTTCAATGCACTTGATCCGTAATTTGAAAATATTCTATAGCATTACATGTATTTGTAATTTAAGATTAACCTTATAATAAAAAACTTAAAATTAAGAGAACCCACCAAAATTGTGTATGATCACAAGTACTTTTTATTGTGGTTTAATTTACTAAGGGTGTGATATTGACGTCACAATAGCCGTATAAGCCCTGCAGGGCTAATATGGATTTTCAGGGCTGATACGGATATCAGCCCCGCAAATCCATATCTCCCCTGCGGGGTTTTATCGGCTATTGTGACTCGGCCATATGCATATGCAAAAAAACTGTATTTATTACTAAGTGTGTAATAAATATATATATATTCAAAAAAAATTATAAAATAAATCCACACACGTATTGTTATAATAAAAAAACACAACACCGAAATAAACTCAACCGGTTTCATTTCCAATCTTCAAATTTTACAATACAATGCTTAGTTACAAAAATCAACATTCATATTGTGACGTCATAAAGCGCCAAAACTTAGTCGCGCTTTAGCAAAGTTCATTATGACGTCATGATAATACCTAAGTTAGTTATTACGGGAAATTAGATTTTTTATACAAATAGCATAGTTATATTATGCGGGTAAAAGTATATTTCTTTTTAAAAGAAATATAATTATGCTGCATTTAAAACAGGTTTATGTCTGTTTATAAAATGTTTTTCTTTTTTGTTTCACGTTCTTTTTCTGTGTATCCCTGCGGAATTTTAGAAAGGAAAAAAGTAAAATTGGGGGTTTTATTTATTTTTATTTTAGAATCCTTTCTCGATGTAATGGTTATTAAAAAAGAAAACCGTTTAATAACGGATGTTTTCTACAAAATAACAGATACCAAACAATACCTAATATTTGACTCTTGTCACCCTGACCACCAGGAATAATATCCCATACAATTTAGCCAGACGTCTTTGTACAATAATTTCCGATGCAGAAATCTTGGAATCTCGTCTCACAGAACTACAAGAACTACTCCTTAAAGGCACTATCCTAAACAATTGATTGAATACGGAATAAACAAAGCCAAATTCAAGAAAGAAAAGATGTACTTACAGTGAAAAATAGACAGGCAAAAAATGTCATCCATACGTGTCAACACATAACCAAAGAAATCCAAAATTTTCAACTTTTTAGGAACAATCTGCCCTTTTTTAAGGATGATCCAGACATGAAGAAAATATTAAAACTTCACAGATCATTAAGAGTAAACGACAAAGTCCGTCTTTTAAAGCCATCCTTACAAAAGCATCCTTTTCTACTAACAAAAATGTACCAGCAATCATCAATAGATGCAACAAGCCCAGATGCAGTACTTGCCCATACCTGACAGAGGGATCCAAATTTCAATTTAAAACTGGAAGCGAATTTACCATTAAAACATCAATGTCATGCCCCAGCTCAAATTTATGTAATAACCTGCGCCGGTTGTGGTGAAAATTATATCGGCCAGACAGGAGACACTCTGAGACACAGAATGACCGTACACCGACAACAAATTGGGAACCAAGATACCCGGGACCCCTAAGCGAACACATCAGAAACTGTGCCAAAAATAAAACCCCTAATTTTACTGTTTTTCCTTTCTACAAATTCCGCAGGGATACTACAGAAAAAGAACTGAAACTAATATATATATATATATATATATATATATATATACAATTTTTATTATTCGTGTCGTTGGTCATTTTTAGTTTTTTTTTAATTTTTATTTTATATATATATATATATATATATATATATATATATATATATATATATATATATATATATATATATATATATATATATATATATATAATAAAAAAAAAAAAAAAAAAAAAAAAAACTAAAAAAAACCAACGACACGAATAATAAAAATTGTCAAAATTTTTGGGAGCCCTGTCCCTTCCTCAGGACAAAGAAAAAAGTTAAAAAGTAAAAACAAAGGAAAAAGAGAAACAAAAACAACTAGCACTACTAAAATAAAAAACACATTTTACAACAACTCTTAAGGTTTCGTGAAAGGTCAACATGTCTAAAAAATTATTTTTTCAATAGCCCCAAAACTATGTCTGGTATAAAGTCAAAACGTTTACAGTTTATACATATATCATTGATAAAAAGACAAAATATACTTTATAAAAAATGTTTTAAAAAAGATTTTTTGGAGAAAAATTGTATCAGAAAATGTGTATATTTTTAAAAAAATGCACTTGCTTTATTCTGTCCTTTTTGTGAAAACCATCATTGCAGAAATAATATTATATGTTTATCATTGAAGGGCAAGTTGGACGTGAATGGTCTTTGAAAGGCATGTTTATCATTGAAGGGCAAGTTGGACGTGAATGGTCTTTGAAAGGCTGTTATTGAAAGCATAAGTATAAAGACAAGACCCCTTTAGAACCCGCCATTTGCAATGTACTTTCATTTTCAAGTCTTAACATTTGGACAAAATAAACGGGAAAAATTTTTCCCAGAGACTATCTAAGTCCAACTTGCATTTCATTGGTAAACATATTTTGTTTCTACAATAATGGTTTTCACTAAAGCACAGAATTAATTATTTTTTTTGAAAATATATTCTTTTTTAAAAGAATTTTTCTCAATTACTTTTTTTTCCAATTTTTTTTTATCAAGTGATACTTTCTATCTGTTAATCAATGAAAAAATGATAAACTGTAAAAGGTTTAACTTTATCCTCATATAGTTTTGAGGTTATTGTAAAAATAAATTTTTAAACATTTGACCTTTGACGAAACCTTAAACTAACGGCATCGAAAGCCAATTTTTTGATTTGCCTAGATGACCGAGCGGGTTTGCGCGCTGTTCCTGCACTGCTAGGAGACAGATTCCGAAGGTGGGGAGTTCAACCCCGGCCTGGGGCGGGAAATGGATATCCATGTAAAAGTGTAAAAGTGAATTTCTTTGTGTTTTCTATATAAATATTTCTTCACTTAGGGCAGTTATGTTAGTTAAAGAGTTGTTGTAAAATGTGCTTTATATATATATTTTTATATATATATATATATATATATATATATATATATATATATATATATATATATATATATATATATATATATATATATATATATATATATATATATATTAAAAAAAAACACAACACCAAATAAACGGGAGATAATTGAACTAGTGAAAATTTAGTGGCATGTTTAAAAGTCTTCTTCTAAAGAACCACTTGGTTGGGAAAGCTGAAACTAGTGTAAAAACATCCTCGGGTAGTGTAGATTAAAGTTTTAAAAATTTTTACCCCTTTGGGGCAGTGTGATTTCAATAGACTATTAATTTTTTACATAAAATATATTTGAAAAAAATCTTTCAAAGTCTTCTTCTTAAATAGGAAAGTCATGATAAGTAATATTAAAATGGAAGCATCCTTAGGTAGTGTATATTCAAATTTTTAAATCATGACCCCCCCCAGGGTAGGGTTTGGGGCCCCAATAGCCAATAGGTGATCAAAGTTTTACATAGGAATATATAGGAAAAATCTATAAAATCTTCTTCTCAAGAACAACACAACCATGCTTGGTCATTTTTATATGAAAGCATCCTTAGTAAGTGTAGATTAAGATTTGATCAAATCATGACCCCCAGGGTAAGGTGGGACCACAATAGATGATCAAAGTTTTTTAAATGAATATATAGAAAAATCTTCATAATCTTCTTCTCAAGAACAACACAGCCATGATTGATAATATCTATTAGGAAGCATCCTTAGGTAGTGTAGATTAAAGTTTGTTCAAATCATGATCCCCCCCCCCCGAGTAAAGTGGTGTAACAATAGGTGATTTAAATTTTTCATAGGAAAAAATTTTTATGTAAGAAAAAATCTTTAAAAATCATCTTCTTAAGAACAACACAGCCATGATTAGTCATATTTATATGAAAGCATTCCAAGTAAGTGTAGTTTTAGATTTGTTCAAATCATGACCCCAGGGAAGGATGTGGCCAGATTAGGTGATCAAAGTTTTACATAGGAATATATAGGAAAAATCTTTAATAATCATCTTCTCAAGAACTACGCAGTCATGGTTTATCATATTTATTAAGGAAGCATCTTAAGGTACTGCACATGAAGATTCATGTTTGTTCAAATCATAACCCCCCGGGGGTAGATAGGGGCTACAATGGATGGTTATAGTTTAAGCTTTACATATGTATATATAGGAAAAATCTTTGAAAAACTTCTTCTCAAGAGCAACACAGCTATGAATTGTCCTATTTTTATGAAAACATTCTAAGGTAGTGTAGATTCAAATTAGTTCAAATCATGATCCCTGGGGGTAGGGTGTGGCCACAATTGGTGTTGAAAGTTTTACATATAAAAATAAAAGTAATTAAGGTAGGATTCTTCTCACATTTGAAATATTTAAAAATTAATGAAATTTTCACAGAATCAAGAAGACAATATCAATAAGTGATAGTATCAGTGAAATAAAATTTGACCGTTTTAAATAAGAGGCAAGGTCACGTCAAGATCATTATCTTTTTCCTTGTCATTAATAATAAAAAAATAACTGTTGCCAATCATGTGATACCTACTTCTTTTTCAAGAGTTTAACGATTGTTTTTTTTTTTTTTTTGCATAAAAATGTATTACTATATCTGGTCTATAGCATGATATTACCAAATTAACATAAATAATTTAATTTAACTGGATATTGGCTAATCCGAATTTTCTCTGTTTTAGCTCACCTGAGCTGAAAGATCAAGTGAGCTTTTCTGATCACATTTTGTCTGTAGTCCGTCTGTCGTCTGTCTGTCTGTCTGTCTGTCTGTAAACTTTTCACATTTTCGACTTCTTATCAAGAACAACTGCGCCAATTTCAACCAAACTTGTTACAAAGTATCCTCGGGTAAAGGGAATTCAGGTTTGTTCAAATGAAGGGCCACCCCCTTTTCCAAGGGGAGATAATTATGAATTAGAGAAAAATTGATGGCATTTTAAAAAAATCTTCTTCTCAAGAACCACAGGGCGAGGAAAGATGAATCTCACGTGGAATCATCCTCAGGTAGTGTAGATTTGTAGTTTGTTCAAATCATGACCCCCGGGGGTAGGGTGGGGCCAAAATGGCCGATCAAAGTTTTACATAGGAATATATAAGAAAAATCTCTAAAAATCTTCTTCTCAAGAACCACTGGGCCTAGAATGATGAATCTCATATGGAATCATCCTCAGGTAGTATAGATTCAAGTTTGTTCAAATCATGACCCCCGGGGGTAGGGTGGGGTAAAAATGGCCGATCAAAGCTTTACAATAGAATATATTGGGAAAATCTTTTTCTCAAGAAACACTGGGCCAGGAAAGATGAATCTCATGTGGAATCATCCTCAGGTAGTGTAGATTCACATTTCTTCAAATCATGACCCATGGGGGTAGGGTGGGACCAAAATGGCCGATCAAAGTTTTACATAGGAATATATAGGAAAAATCTTCTTCTCAAGAGCCATTAAGACAGGAAAGATGAAACTCCTGTGGAATCATCCCCAGGTAGTGCAGATTCAAGTTTGATCCAAACATGACCCCTGGGGGTAGGGTGGGGCCAATTGGCCAATAAAAGTTTTACATAGGAATATATAGGGAAATCTTTAAAATCTTCTTTTCGAGTACTTCAAAGCCCTGCTTAGTGATATTTTAGGGAATCATTCTCAGGTAGTGTAGATTCTAGTTTGTTCAAATCATGACCCCCATAGGGGGGTAAGATTCCCCCCCCCCCTTCAATTAACTTTCAGTTCTGATCTGATTTTTTCCCAGCCAATTGCTCAGGTGAGCGATGTGGCCCCTGGGCCTCTTGTTCTTCATATCTCTGGATATATTAAATTAGTTTTTTCATATGCTTCCTATATTTAACTTTTTCTTATTTTCACATATGATAAGGTTGTGTTATAAATGTACAAAATGATACAAAAACAAAAAGTTTTGATCGTTTAGTAAGAGAGAAAAAATACTTTTTGGATTTTTGGCTCAAATCTGCACTTTGATAAGAAACGTTTAAAAGCTAATAAAGTTTTAGTTTGTTTGAAAAATCAATTTTATTTTATATATTTTGAACTTTTAGCCTCTCATTATTAATCTACCTTACATTTGAAAATTTCTCCAAGTCTTCGATTGTGTAAAAATTATAACAAAGTTCATTGTTGTATTATTATTTTGAGAGGCGGAAAAGAAGATATTTTCAAACGCCACCATGCCGCCAAAAATATAGCTCCTGCTAGTTTTCAAACGCAGTTCACCGTTTCTATTTAAAGTTGTACAATTGTGATGAGGAAAGAAGAAATGGTCTTTTAAATTCCTCACACCTTAATATATAAGACATACAAGCAAATATACTTTAATGTTTCATATAGTCAGAAATCAGAGAAGAATCGTACATTGTACCTTAAGTATATGGGAAAACTTCTTAAAAATATTCTTCTCAAGAACAACAAAGCAGTGATTGGGCATATCCATATGGAACCATCCTCAAGTAGTGTTGATTCAGATTTGTTCAAAACATGACCCCCATGAGAAGGGTGGGGCAAAAATTAAAATTAAAAGTTATTGGTAAAAAAAGCCACTGTATTAAGTTTAAGAAATATGTAATTATTCTTAGTGAGTGTAGATTCAAATAACTCATCCCCCAGTTTAGGGGAAGCTCGTGACCATTTATGCATTTTAGCTTTTTAGTAGTGAATTGATTTTTTTCCTAGCCACAGTGTTCAGGTGAGCGATGTGGCCCATGGGCCTCTTTTTTGATTTATAGAATTTGACATGACCTTTATTAAGGATATGTCATCTGTAGTAGGTTGTATACTAAAGTGATGATAAGAGTGGTTGGTTTAAGAGGAAAGACTTTAAGAACTGCGAAGGATAATATTGTTCTCACGCCTACCTCCAAGTCAATTTTTAAAAGTTAAAATATTTGACTTATTTTCATACTTCTATAGGTATTTATATGAATTTTCATAAAATATTATTTATTTGGGAAAACAAAGAGGAACAACCAAAAATATTTGGTAAAACTTGCGGGTTTTACTATAGAAATCAAGGGAAAACGGAAAATATTTTTAAAACATCCCCCTTTCCCCCGTGAGACAAAAATTCATTTTCAAAAGTTATATGGACTGTCATTTCACAAATTCATATAAAAACTTTTCGTGTTTCACTGGGGAAAGAACATTATTTACAGACTAGAAACGACAAAATTCTTAAATGTTTTACCATTTTCAGAGGAGTTTACATCTAAAACATTGTATTTTATTAATGATATTTATATTTATTTTATATGTGCAAAACATAAAGAAAGAGTTAAGGAACATTCATTCACATTAAAGAATATTATAAATTTTGGTGATGCTTTCAATGGAAAACATTGTCTACCCCCCTTATTTAAAGAGCTGGAATTAGGGGTAATTGACAATATAACACTGGTACTTAAACTATTTATCAATTACCATTGAACAGTTCTTTGCATTTGACAAAGATTTTATGGCCAAATATTAAAATAAATGGGAGTAAAATGTACGCAGAATCGAGAGTTAGCGTACGTAGTTCTTCTGTAGATAAAAAAGCCAAATTAGTTTAATATTTAGTTAAAGCTAACTGTTCATACAAAATGTAAAAAAAAATTGTTTGATATTCTAGAAAGAACCCCAACAGACAAGGAAGAAACAGTAGAAACATTGGTGCCATTTTCCAATTAATTGGGGTAGGCATAGGGTTGAATAATGCTACAATTCAACAAATTACGATACGTCACCAAAGTTATGGTGTGCAGACACAGATCTTCCAAATTCTGGATACTTGGAAAAAGAGGGAGGGGAGACGAGCCACAGTGAGGAAGCTCATAGATGTCATCCAAGAGTTCAGAGGGGAAGTTGATTTGAGAGATAAAACAAATTTTTAACCAATGATGAAAATGAAATTTATAAATGTTTTATTTTTAATTGATTGTTGAGGTGAACTTTTTTTCCCTTTTGAGAATTTCTACTCATATTGAAACACAGCCAATTGCCGGTGGAGGCCTGTAATTTAGACCTGTACTTAGCACCAATTGCCTTTTAACAATGTGAAATCTTTTTCATACAAGCCCGCGTGTCACAGTGGTTGGAGCATCTGCACTAGAGTCGCCAAGTAAGCAGTCAATCCTTACGTCGCGGGTTCAAATCCCACTGTAGGACGTGGAGACCGGTACTTCGGATGAGACCGTATAAAGCGATGTCCCGTGTCGCAGTAGGTGTTGGCACGAAAGAGATACCTCCCTGCTGAATGGCCCTAAGTGCCGAGTATAGGAGAAAATTTGCAGCTCTTCACCGGCAAGTGGTGGCGTCTCCATATGAATGAAAAATTCTGAAGAGGGACGTTAAACAATATACACTCAAATTATACCAGTACCTACTATGACATGGGACCAACGAAGTCTACTCAAGGACCGACCTCATTGTCATGCAATGGACTTGAACTAAGGATCAACTCCGTAACTATATAAGCTATCGATCTAACAACTGTGCCATGCAGTCGACCCAATTTTTTTTTGTAAACTGAGAAACGGAGTAGACCTTTTGCTATTGTTTTGTCCGGCGGTTTTAACATTTGTATATTTTCAGCTTCTTCTCTGAATCCACTGATCAAATTTCAATCAATTTTCGCATATATCATGTATATTGGTTACAAATTGTGAAATTCTTGGCCCCTGTCTCTCTAAGACATGAGGGTAGGCTAAAACCACTAAAATTAATGCATGATACTAAAATCTTCTTTTGTCCTGGACATGGACATTAAGCAGCCAAACCGTTGGGTTTTTTTTTATTAAGCATTGAGAATATTCGGTCTTCTGCCAAAATTGGGAAATTCATGTGAATTTTATTGTCTCTTGTTTAAAACACGAACCAATTTCATTTGTTTGAAAGTTGTTGCATGGTACTCAAGTGAACCATAAGGCCCTTAAGTCTCTTGTTTTCATTTTGATAGTTATGTGCAGTATGCATATATGTACATGTAATTATTACTTTGTATTTACTCATTATTTCTAAATGACTGAACATGTACAGCAGGAAAACGCTTGTGGTATAAAGCATCATATGTCTGTAAACAAATAGTCAAAAGATTCTTCTACCAAAGCCGCAGGGCCCTTATAAGTACACTAAAACACAAATAACAGTCTAGAAGAGTTTTAATAGATTGGCAATGTATGTAGGTTTCTTGTTGCAAAACAAATGATATCACTGCAATAAAAACAAATGATGTCATAGCAATAAAAACATATGATGTCATTGCAATAAAAACAAATGATGTCATTGCAAAAAAAAAAAAGTGCAATTTCAAAACTCCTTACTAATCACAGTCATGAACCAAGGCTCAAGTTTTGTTCATTCTAATCACTATCTTTCCTCTTACAAGGAAAGTTGCAGCAGACACTTTTAATTACCAAAAAGGTTTGAAATGCGGTTGAATTCAACCAAAGCTACAAGCAATCAATCAATCATGAAAAAATGATAGTCGTTGAATGTACAATGTATATCTCTTTTGAGTCACGATGCAACTGTTCTCCTACTATTTTTGTGCATACATGTACAATTATTAGAAGAACAGTCTCTTCAGAGACTACATGTACAATCGTCAGAAGTACTGTCTCCTCAGAGACTGAAGATTTGTTACCATGATAAGACAGATATGATTCCTGTTGTGTTTTGATATCATTAGAGTCAATGGTTCATGATTTTAGGTTGCATGAATTAAAAGCAAGAAAACAGTTTTGTCGTCCATCCGTCCTTCTCAAAACTTTTTATATTTTCAATTCCTTGTTAAAAACCATGTGAACTAGACCAATTGTAACCAAAGCTGGTTAAAGAATCGTTACAACGCAAAAAGCAAACTGTAAAAACAACGCAAAATATAATATACCTGGATTATTACATTTTGCGTTATTATATTTTGCGTCGAGATCCAGAGATGTGATAAAATGTAAAAACGTGCTCTTATCGTTTTTATATTTTGCGTTATTTTATTTTTGCATTGGACGACGCAAAATGTAATAAAACAATATGTTATAAAGGATATTTTTTTTATTGCCTTCTACATAAAACATCATAAAATTGATTTAAATATATACATGTAACCAACATGGGAAACACGATTTACAAAATAATAAGACTAAAACAATGAGACCAACATTACGGCTTTTATGGAAATAAATACGCATCTAAATGTA
>NW_026940472.1:0-12015 GCF_032062105.1 Saccostrea cuccullata
GTTTAAAAAATCCAAAAAATTGAAAGATGTGGTCCTAGGGTTAGTGGTTCCTGTGGGATTTGGAGCTGAACTGTGGACCCGCCCTAACACAGGACACCCTGATCCAGAGGCCCTGAAATTCACTAAGTGGAAATGCAATTCTCTTTGTTACTCTGATCTACCTCTGGGTATTAAGTAACCAAAATAAGCATGCTGAGTGTATAATTATGATGAGCAATGACGCCTCTTTCAAAATTGTGAATTTCATAAACTCTGGTTTAAAACACGAATCAAATTTAATTGTTGGAACGTTGTCGCATGATACTCAGGTGACCTATAAGGCCCATGGGCCTCTTGTTTATTTATTTTTGTAATATCAAAAAACTACCCTGAATTAAAAGACGATAACTTTCAAAACAAGGCACTGTCACGGTAGTTCAGCCCGTGGAGCAAGGTCCTTGTTCGGAAGGTCGTGATTTCGAATTTCGGGTTCGACTTACCTAAGTCGATAAAAATGATGGAGAGAAAATGTTCCACCTCTATGTATTTGATACCGTTTTATTGAAAGTTGTGGATCTTTCGTATAAGACCTAAAAACCGAGACCTCATGTCACGGTGAAGGTTAGTACGATAAAGATCCTTCAATGCTTAATAGCCGTAAATACCAAGTAAAAGTTAAAATTTGAGGCCCCTCACCGATATATGGTGACCTCTCTATATAAGTGAAACATTGTCGAATTGGACGTAAAACAACTATCAATCTATGAAGGATATGGAAATAAGGAACAGTATTCAATATCAAAGTCCATTAAAACAATACAAAATATGAACAGAGCAAACACGGACCTCAAAAACACCTGAAGTGGGATCAGGTGCTATAGAGGAGTGGGCATCCCCTGTTCGCCGACCGGTCACACTCACCGTATGCTCCTTGTCGTGATTTGGAAATAATGGAAAAATTCGTCTTCAATTCAGTGTATAAATGATAGACTAACAATTAGAATGAAACATGTCAATCAGTGTAATATGGTTATTCTCATAGGTGAAATTAATAGAATTTTTACTTCAAATACCGGTATAATGATATTTGAATGATACTAAATCTTATTCATTTCAACAACCGCAGGAAAATGCGTAATCATGGACTTTAAAATTTTATCGGCTATTTTAAATATTTACCTTTGATATGAATAAGTTTTAAATTTGAGGCTAGTTTTTTTTTTCAAATTGAGACGAATTTCAAAACTTTTTTAACAAAATTTTTTTTTACCAATGTGAGCGTCAAATACTTGAATAAAAATTGCTGTCAGAACTAAATGAAATACGTTTTAAAATTAAGTGAATGAATGAGTGTGATCATTGTATGAACTTTCATTGTATGAATAATCAATAGGAAAGACTCATCTAACATTCATATACAATGATTTCAGAACTCTGAAAGCAAGATAAGTGGGTGATGGGTAACAGTACAAGTGTTGTTATTTTTATATAAGGGTTTAACTTTTATATGTACGCTTGTATGCATATGACATTCCTCGTAGTATACAACCAAATAAGTCTATAGTTACGTTTTCATACAAGCGAATATGCATGGCAATACACACTGCTGAACAGAAACCATTTAAAAGAACATCTTCTGAGATTAATATTTCTTAATAGGCAATATGCATTTATTTCGAGGATAAGTCAATGTATGTGTGTACTACTTAAAGCATTTAGAATTATCAACAACAGGGAGATAACGAAATTAAAAAAGTACACCGCACGTATCATGCTTGTTGCACAATATTTCAACGGCCAACATATTTTCACATACTGTACATTTCATGTCTTCCAGTAAAATGGTTAAAAAACTTATCTAAATAAGAAAAAAAGGTTGTGAATTGTATTGAATCTGCATATAGATATTTTCAATCTTTCGATAAACATAAATGTTTGTAAATAATCTCCACCCTTGAACTCAACAATGAGTTTGAGTTGTTGATTTGCTTATTTTGAGCATATCTATAAAAAGGAAAAGTAAAACTTAAATCAACAAGATGTGTTTGTGAAACACTATACGCCCAGCGGCAACAAAGTTCGAAAAAGCAATTTTTAGCAAATAGGTCACAGTCAAAGTTACACAATCATTGTCTGTGGGGTCATTTGAAAGCATTTAATTAGTGGAGTATACATACCAAATATCAAGTCTCTATCCGCTTTGGTTCAAAAATAAAAGCGAAAGTTTGAAAAAGTTATTTTTAGCTTATAGGTCAAAGTCAAGGGTACAAGGTCATTGACCTTGGGTTATTTGAAAGAATTTAATTATCGGAGTATGCATACCAAAATAAAAAGACTCTGTCTCCTATGGTTCAAAAGTAATGGCAAAAGTTCGGAAAAGCTAATTTTAGCGTAAAGGTCACAGGAAGGTCACAAGGTCACTGATCTTGGTGTCAGTTGAAAGTGCTTAATTAGTGGAGTATGCATACTTAATATGAAGCCTCTATCTTTCACGGTTCAAAAGTTATGGCGAAGATTAAAGTTGACAACAGACAGACAAACAGACAAACAGATAAACAGACAAACAGACAAACAGACAGACAGGAAAAAACAATATACGCCCCTAATCTATCGATTCGGGCGCATAAAAATAATATAACATTACTTATAAATTAAAATATATATTGCTTTCCTGATGTCTGTCGGTCGGTCTGTCTGTCTGTCCACTACCAGTTTCCCTTCATTTTCCTCGCAGAGGTTGCACATATTGAAATGAAAATTGTTACAGATTGACTATAAAAATATTCAAGTCAAGTTTTGTTTTGGGTTCGTTCGGACCATTTTCGACAGAATTATGCTCATTGGGCTCAGAAAAATTCAAATAACTTGCAGTTTCTATTTATTTTCTACACAAATGTTGCACATATTGAGATGAAATTTGATATACACATTTACCATAAGAATATCCAGGTCAAATTCTGTTATTGGTATAATCGGACCATTTTGGACAGAGTTATGCCCGTTGGACGTAGAAACATTTCAATAATTTGCAGTGTCCGTTTATTTTGTTTACAGCGGTTGCACTTACTGAAATGATATTTGTTCAAAAGATTTATTAAAAGAAAAATGTATCTATATCTATTTCTGATTTTGGTACGATCCAATCATTTTTGACAGAGTTTTGCATTTTTGACTTAGAACAGTTTCAATTATTTGGGGTAGGGGGTATAAGTGTGTTACATCTCTTGTTTTCCACTTTATTTATTGCTGCAGCAGGGTTTTTTGTATAAATTTTTAGGAATGTCAACGTATATAGGAATGAAATGAAGTTAATATTTTTTTAAAGAAACAACGCCTTGCTTTTGATAAGGGTCTGCACATTTGATTTGATTTTTTGCAAGCATAGGGGTCCTTGTAAAATACAGACATCAGACCATGCGATTCCCACTTTACAAGCCTAGGGTATGTAGCTCGTATTACTGAAACAAGTTCGGAGCATATCAATAGCTTCTTGATGGCATCTCTACACAAAACGCATCATAAAAACGTGTTAAAGGCTTCGATGATCTGAAAAAAAAAATTCCGAGAAATTTGAAATTTGATACATGCAATATATATTTTAAAAAATAAGGTTGTAAAAGTTTCTTAATACATGTATCTGTAGAATTTACGCAATATTTGAAAAACTTACATACCAAATTAAAATTTATAAAAAAGAATCAAGCATTGCAAATGTTTGGAACAAGTTTTTAAAAATTGTAAATTAAAATTCTTTTTTTTTTCGTACAGAACATTCCATTTTGAAATGATAAAAGAAAGAAAATAATTAGGTGATTGAAATTTTCCATTTAATAACAACAACCCTTTAACCTTAACCATGGAGTTTGACCCACTGAAAAAAACTTTAACCATGGTCACATAAGGTGCTAGGGCGTCATATTTCACATTTGTATTTCTAGTGAGAAATCCTTACTGTGGGCACCAACAAACGTACATTTGATTTGCTTTTGAGAAAGTTTAGCCTTCACTATGTGCATGTATAAGTTGTCACGCACAAGCATCAGTGTTTCTCAAACACTAATTATTTTATCTTGCTCTGCGTTGTTTCAACATTTCTCGACAAATCAACAATATCCCTCACGATAACTTTGAATAATGTTTATAAATCTTTCTTCGTATGTTTTACGCAATGTTTGCTTTTTTTTGGGCTTTGATAACTTATTAATTCTAGCTTTGTAAGCATTCTTCAATACAGTTTCGTAGTCATCAAAGACGCCAATGACTAATCCAGTAACGACAAGACCACTTACAACTCCAGCCGCTGCCAATGCCTGTCTAGCCCTAGGACTTACAGACATATACATCATTGCCACGCTTCCAGCGACGGAGGTACCACTCGTACCAACCAACGAGAGAAGAACAGAACCAAGTTTGTCTTCAACGTCAAATGGAGACTTAAATCCTCTCATATTGTCCTTAATGTTGTGCAAGGACTTGTGAATTTCAATGAAATTTTCTGTAAGAGTTTGTGATATATGGCTTGTAAATATCCTTGGAATGTTTTCTTGTTGCCAAAAAAGAGTCGCTTTTTCTATGCGACTATCAAGTTCTCTTTCAATTGTAAAGCGCGTGTGTATTTCAATATCTTGGAGAACCCTCGACTTGAAATCTGCACTGTGTATATATTGAAAAAGAGCATCTGTTGTTTCTTCCAGAAAATTGTCTACACTTATTTGAAGACTTGAAAGTGCCTACAAAGGAAAATGTCTTTAAAAATGAGCATGTACTATCCTTTCCCTTGATGAAAACAATAAAATGTGTGCAACAAATGCTTATTTATTATGAGTTGAAAGATGTAATGCATAAAAGAAAAATGACTGACGTGCACATTTTAACGAATAGCAAATTATAACAGAATTGTTCTTTTCTTTATTTCCTTTTTTATTGGGTGGGTGGGGGATTATATACGTTAATTATAATGATAATATTAACATACCTCTTGTACTCATGTCTTTTATTTTTGATTACATGCAAAACTGATATTGTACCTGCGTTGCTTCGTCTGTATTAAGCGTTGTACATCTTAGCTTGTGTGAAACACTTAAATCAGAATCGTCAGGCGAGGATTTTGTTAATCTACAATATACATCATTACTGGAAGTAAATTTAAAATTTATTCAGATTTCTTAGCACATGTATACACACATTGGGGCATTTGTACATAAACTATATATTCAGCAGGTACAACAGATGTTCGACACAAAGAGCACTGAAAAGATATTTGAATATTCATAGGATTTCTAAATTTTTGGGATTTAGTTTATTTGAAAATTATTGATTTCGTTTTTTTTAATTTCATTGAGTAAGGTGGACACCAGTCGGTCAGATGGGGTCATAAAAACAGCATTGTACTGTGAATTATATCCCATTTGGGATATTCTATCCCAAACAGTTTATTATATCCCATTTTGGCGAGTGTTCACAACCTGATAAATCGAGGCCCCATGTTTCAGTACGGGCTGGCAAAAAAAATCCCACTGCCTAAAGGCTTAAGTGCAGGGTACAGTTCCAAAATTTCAGCCCTAGAATTAGACACGGTAAAAACTAAAAACATGTTCGGGTTTTTAAAACCATCATGTTTTTGCATTTTAAAACTGGGCACAGAATGTGAGTTTAAAAGTAACGGATCATTGTATAAAAATATGTGTGCCTGGGTGTTGAATACTAACCTTTAAATAATTAATAAATTTCAGATTTTTCGGCTACAAAATAATTATATAAAGCTCATTCCTTTTACAGAGCATATTCAGCTATACTTTCTCTTGATGATGACAGGCTCCATTTAACTTGCACTTTTTTGCTCTTGATAACTAATACCTGGGAAAAAATATCAGATTGAATTTAGTTCTTTTGAACTTAAGTATAATTCAGAGGGATTGCTAGAAAATATAGAATTGGAATTAGGATAAACATTCAAATAAAATTGTTCAAGATAATATTATTTTTTAGATTAAAACAGTTAATTGTTGTCATGTGGCTATATATAAGATCAAATCTTGTACTTTTAAACATATTTGAAAAAAAAATGTTGAAGTTATATATATATGAAAATTTAGGGTAGATTTATAGGTGAGCACATTTCGACATTGATAAGAACTTTTGATAGGAAAGTATTATATAAAAGTGGTGAAATTACATTCTGCGAACATGACAAGGAGCAAACGGTGGGTGTGACCTTTCTGCGGGGAATGCTTACTCCTCCATGGCACATGATCTTACCTCTGACGTTTTAGAGGTCCCTGTTTGCTCCTATTATGTATTGTTTTATGGACTTTTGATATACTGTTCGCTATCTCCATATATTTATAACCCCCCTCGCTTGAAAAGCGAGAGGGTATATAGTAATCGGTATGTCCGTCAGTACGTCCGTCTATCCATCTGTCCGTCCGTCTGTTACGCCTTGGGGTACCCATTTCTTATCCGCAACTCCTCTCACACTGCCATTTTATTCTCATATGGGAGGCGGGGTATCGTTTAGGGAGCTCATTGCTCACAATACATGTACCTCTTGTTCATTTTAAATAATCCCCCGTATATCTGTTTTCAAGTAAATGAGTAGTCAGGAATGTTAAAATACAATGATTTTAATATAAATTAAGCAATAAGTTTTACATTCTTTGCGTACGTAATATAATCAAATATTTTTAGGGTAGGCGTCTGGGGTCTCCATTCCTCAATACTTTGTGCATCAAAGTAAAATTAATTCCTTTTAAGCAACGTTTTGGCAAACATATTAGAATTTTTATATTACTGATTTTAAAACAATCATTCAACCGAAAAGTAGATTGACATTGCAATAGGTTGTTTGTTAGGTTAGTTAAAATTGCTCTTTGAATGGAATGATAAAAATGTAATAAAAACAAAACATATATTACGATAGCTCTTGAAATTTAAAGCACAAAAAATCGAGAATCTCAAAAGTAATCTCCAAATTCTTTTTGAATAAATTCTCTGTGTCTCGGATTTTGTAGTGCTCTATAAAACAGGAAAATTTCGTTAGTTTTGTCATTTTGATATCCCCAGGACACAAGACAATAGACTTTTATTTTCACACATATTATCTGCAATGTGGTATTGTTTATCATTTGCTCATAATAAAATTAGAGCATACTGTTCATAGTAGTTTTAAATACTTCGCTCCAAAGTGCAAAAAAAAAAAAAAAAAACATTTCCCCATATATAGCTACAGTAAATGCACATGCATTTTGAGACTGCTTCTTAAACAACCAAGATAGTTGATTTCCTTGAACTGAAAATGTAAATTTCATATGGTGTTGAGGTTAAGTTTCCCTGATATAATTTTAACACAGTAAACTCGACTCCCTTTAATGAAACAAAAAGTGTGAAAAAGCATATTGATATTTCAAATTAGGTGTACCTGTACCCTGTTTATTTTTTGTTGTTTTGTTGTTTAACCCATCTCGATAATAGTTCACCCATATGGAAAAGCCACCATTTACCGTTGGAGAGCAACATTTTGACTTAAACTTGGAACTCAGGGCCATGGAGTAGTGAGGGATCTCTATGTTCCACAGTGGGATAAGGACATAGAAAAACCTGACATGATAAATGAAAAGGGAATATTCATTACAAATACTAACCGGAAGTCACTACCACAATTCAACTCTTCTGTCTCTTCTTGTTGGTCTGAAACACTGGAATAATTTGGGATAAACTGAAAACTTTTCATAATATTCTATTATATTTATCTTAAGTCAAACTCAAATGTAATATTTATCTTTATAAACTTTGAATATTGTTTCTTTTTTGATGATCAGTATAGAATAAGGAAAAGAAATTCAATATTTTTCCTCAACATCGCATGTATATTTCTTTTAATTTATAATACACACTTTCTAGGGAGTGGGGGGGGGGGTAAAGAAAATAGCAAAGCTTTTTTTAATCAAAGGTAACCTTAAGTTTCTATAAATTACGCAATACAAGTACTGTATTCTGGGGCGCTGCTCACCTTGGTCAAAGATAAATAGTATTCTGTAAAATTTTGCCCAAATTTATACCTTTTTCAAGAAAAAAAAAAACAAAAACAAATAATCGAACTTATATTTTTTAATATTGAGCTCGAAAAGAAAGCACCAAAGGCCTTAAAACACTTTTTAATAATGTAAATTTAAAGATTAAAAATTCCTTTTTGGATTTTATCAAACATATTTTCTCCCAAAAAAAATCCCTTTTAAATACCGTAACGATAATTGTAATTGAGTTTTCAGAAAGATATAGAAAATAGAGTTAAGCAATCTAAGTATGAAAAACGATTTTCATTACCAAAAGTCGCTACCACAACCCAAGTCCTCAAAATCTGTTTTGTCTTTCATATCTTCTTGCCTTTCCATGGCCTGATTACTTAAAAAGAAATTGTTAAATCCCAGTTTTTTCTGTTCCTTTGGCCTTAGAAATATATCTTTGTCTAAATACAATATCAAGTGTCAATACAAATGAGCACTTGGATAGTTTATGGGAAAAAAAAACAACCTAGAAATTCACATTTTCTTAGAATGAAGTGAGAAACAAGTTTATTTTATTTGATCATATGTTTATAATCCTGAAATTAACATCAGACGACATTTTATCTAAAGAAAGGTAATGGATTTTAATTGAAAGTTCTTAATTTTTAATGCATCATTTACTTTTTTAGTCATTTAGGAAATGGTGTAAGGGTGGTATAACAGTGAACACGTTCATGATGCATGCCACATAACGTATTTGTTGATGTTTGTTATATTTACTAAATGCTATAAGATGTCTTGGGCAATAAAATTATTTTATAAGTATATAATTACCAGAAATCGCTTCCGCGATGCAAGCTAAAGTCGTCTTCATGTCCCTGTCTGTCTGTTCCGCTTTTATTATTTAATTCCCCTTGTTTTACCAAATTTTCCTTTACTTCTAATTCTTCTTGTATTTCTTTTCACATTTAACGTCCATTTTTTCTTGATTTTGTTTCCACGTAATGCCCTTTGTATTTGTTTTTTGTTGTGGCGTTTGTAGAGGTTGTGTCCATTATTTATTTCCAATGTCTTGTCCTAAACATCCATTAACGAGGCAGTTTTAATCGTAACTCTGAAACTGCAAGTCCTCAACAAGGAACGAAACAGGGTTGTTTTCATTTCATACCACAACTCTGGTAAAAACACCAATGAACATAAGTAAGATTAATATTGCTTGCGAGAATACAATTTTTATTTACTGTACATATTTATTTTCATTAGATTGATATAATCAGTTGACATGAAGTAAATATAGTTGCAAAGAGTATGTAATGTACATATATGTGCCATCATCATCCGCACAGTTGTATTTCCTTAAAGTGTCATAAAAGTATTATATTTAAAACAAAAAAATTCGTTTCAAATAAGAAGATATCATTTTGTATTCTGTGATGAACTTGAAGTCTGGCTTACTTATCAAAAACGTTTAGCTTTTTCATTATGATTAAATGTGAAAAGATGTTCATATTGAACATAGGTATTGCTTGTGACATAACCTTTCTAAATTGCTATGGACCTCTTGACTTACACTTTATACTTTACGTACTTTTCATTGAAAAACATCAGTTAAACATCAGTATAAGGCAATGAGGTCATAGGCAGTAAAATACAAATACTGTAACTCTTAAATCAGGGCTACTTAAATTAGAATAGAATGACGCGCTTGACTGTATTGAGCAGCATCTATAATATGTGACATAAATGCACTCTTAAAAGGCATTTCAAAATAAAATACTGAAAATTGGTTGGTGCAAGCAATTCCACAAAAAAAATTATTAGCATAGTAAAGGAATGCATACTTGTGGGTCCTACAAAAAAGAAATTTATTGAAAGAAACTAATATAACAATAACGATTAAATGATGTCCAGAACGTTTGGTGGAGTTCAGTTTAATGGGAATGTAACCAGATTTTACCTTTTACTTACTTTAAACTTATTTCAAGTAAATATTTCTATAATTCTAGAACAACGATTGTATGTTCTGCACTACGGTAGTCTCCTTCGGAACACAAAAGCAAAGTATGGGAGCTGTACGTTTTACAAAACATGCATATACGCAAATCAATGCGTTCCTTATATCAAATTTTATGTTCACCAAGCATCTTTTAACAACATTAAAATTTAGAAATGTTGAATAAAATTTAAGACTCTGAGATCTCCTTTTTGTTAATTATCCGATATGTTCTTTTAATTATTATTTAGATTTTGGACGTTCTAGCCATACCTGAATGGATGGTCACAACGGCAATAATAATTAAAAAAAAACAATAAATTATATTACAAAAAATGTACAGTATTTCTTAACAAAGTACGTAACATCTTTGAAACTGCTTTTACATTTGGATAGGAATTTTAAAGCAATTTCGGCTCATAAGCGCCCATTTAATTTGATTTATGAAAATTACATCCACATATCTATGGCCTTGTTAGTCACTCATGAGTCTTAAATATGATGTTCTGTGTAGGTGAACTTGATATGATCTAGAAGGGCAATTGAAGCAATGATTTGCAGTTTTCTTACTATAACACTTCATCTTGATATTTGTTATAACAATAATTCGATCTTGATTTTTAATAAAATATATTCACTGTGAACACAGTTTAGTTTTAAATGCTATTGTTTCTTTTTATTGTTTTTTTTTTTTTTGGTCAAAATGGGAGTATTGATGTATAGTTTCCCGAAGACTTACGCCGTTTTAGTAACGTTTAAAGACATGTAAATGCATGTACATGCAGTGTTTTTAAGACCTACAAATTATTTGCTATCGATTTGTACATTACACGGTAGGATTTCAAAACTTTTATTCTTCAAAGCTACACAGCCTTTTGTCATTCCTACAATGCATTGTTTTTAATACGCGCCATAATGGGAACACACAATTGACTATATCTTTGGTTGCATAGATCTGTCCATGCATATAAATAGATTGATGTGCTTTTTTTGGAAGGACAGTCTTTTTTATTTCTCTACACGTTTAAATTATCAAAGAGAATGAACTTAAATGATAACGTTAAATATTAAACTTAAATCAATTCTATTGTTATATGTCCATTGATATCTTTTTTTTACATGTGTATCATTTTCGATCTGTTTAAACAGAATTAAAAAAAATATATATGATTTAATGATATCTTATTTTTAACATTAATTACACTCGTATTGATTACAAATGCGGATATTTAATTCAAACTTAAGATACATGAAGGAGAACCTTTCTGAGGTTTTGACATGGTTATTCCAGAAATCTCATCTTTAATATCATGTTTATTCTAAAAAAATTGAATGATATTTTAAATCCTAAGAATCCATAAAAAACATACCGGGTAATAAACAAAAATATAAGAGACATTGGAATGTCGACTTTCAATAAGAGGGCATACTAAAAGTTACACATGCTAAATTCACGTCTATTGAAATCTTCCAAATCCCGAGTTTAAACATAATATTATACATGTAAATATGACAGTTTTAATATTTCCCTTCTGAGGCATTTAAGATTCACTTTTTTTCTTTTTTCAGTCATGGTTCTCTTAGATGTGCGTAAAATAAAATGGAAAAACCGACAGCGTACAATATAAATAAGTAGCTGAATTCTTTTTTTTTATTTTAAGGCTATGTACGCCCATTTTTTTAAAAAAAAAAAAAAAAAAAAAATAAAAAAAAAAAAATATATATATATATATATATATATATATATATATATATATAGGTATATGAGGTTGTTTGTGGGCACCGAGCTTCTAAGCTGGTTTGTGGGATCTCGCATTTCTAAATTGCATAGCTATGCCATATTCATTATTTAGGCATTATATATGGTCCTTATATAATATATAATATTATTTTTGAGTTAATATTAAAAATATTGTAAATAATTGTGGGTCAAAACATCCATATATATAGAACATTGTGGGATAAACTATATACATCGCACAATGCTCTTCATATATGAATTTTGTGACCCGCAACATTATCTTATGCTATATAATTATA